>NC_056739.1:1889843567-1889878567 GCF_019279795.1 Protopterus annectens | reverse complement strand
CTAGTTTTGTAATTTCTGTTTTGGATAGGTTGGTGAAGACAGGGGCAGCATATAGAAGTGTGGATAGTAGCAGAGTTTGAGCCATAGTAATTTTAGTCTGTTGGTTTAGGTACGTTTTATTTTTGTACAGACTGCCTAGTTTTCTGTGTATGTTTTTGATGGTATGGTTTATGTGCCAGTCAAACTTCAGTTTGTTATCAATTGTAACACCCAGTAGTTTTGTGTGGGAGTCTGAAGACATAATAGTACCATCATTAGACATAATACTGAAAGAATCAGTGTCTAAGTTGGATTTATTTGGTTTGAAAATTAGTCTTTGGTCTTTTTGAGGCTCAGTAACAGGGTTTTACATAAAAAACAAGTTTCAGTGGTTTTGAAAACTTGTTGGGAAGTGGAAAGGAGTGTGAGTGGGTTAATTGCTGAGCAGACTAGTGCTGTGTCATCAGCATATTGTATAACAGTTACATCTTGGTTGATCTTGTTGAGATAATTAATGAATATGGAAAATAATAGAGGGCCTAATGTTGATCCTTGAGGGACTCTGATTCTAATAGGGAGCAGTGTGGATAGTTTGTTATCCCACATAACTGCTTGCTGATACCTATTAGATAATTTTGAAACCAGGCTAGTGAGTCAGTGGCTAGTCCATGATCAGTGAGGGAGTCAAGAAGTTTGGGATGGTTGACCATGTCAAAAGCTTTTGATAGGTCTAAAAATATGGCTGATGTTAGTTTGCCTAGATTCCGGTTCTGGTTGATTAAGTTGGTGAAGGAGAGGATGGCAGTTGTTGTACTATGGGCAGGCCTAAACAAATATTGGGTAGGAGTGAGAAGTTGTTTTTTTCAGTAGGTATTGCATAAGTTGCTGGTAAATACATTTTTCCAGTATTTCAGCAAGTGTGGATAATATGGCAATAGGGCAATAGTTGGTAAGGTCTGCACAGGTCCCACCTTTGTGTAGTGGGGTGACATATGCTATTTTCCAGATTGTTGAAATTTTGCTTTCTGTTATTGATCTGTTCAGGATAATTGATATTGGATATGCTATCTTATTAGCAGCTATTTGAAGGTATTTGGCTGGAATGTTAGCAGCTAGGCCAGTTGGTTTGAGTTTACTTAATATTCATTTTATATAATCTGTAGGAATAGGTTTGAATTGGAAGGTGGTATTGATATTGGTAGCAGGCTTGGGGTTACTAGTAATAGATGTTGTGGGTTGTTGATGAACTAATTTTGAAATGGTTTCTATGAAAAATCTATTAAAGGCTTCTGGAATGTCAGTGCTATCATTTACATTTACATTTTAAGTGCCTGTTAACGCCCAGTGGCAATCCTTACAGCACCAGCAGATGTCAACCACCTGAATATTAATGGCAGACAGTACAAACTGTATAAGCTCTGTGGTTCATGCGCTATGTATATTGCATTATCTTATGTATAACTAGCTAGGTAGGGGATCTACTATCAACAAGGGTGGTTCATGAGTGAGTGTGTGTACATATGTATATCCCCTTGCAACAGTGTGCCTGTGTTAGGGCTACAAACATACCTCTCGACTCTTACAGAAAGAGATCTGAAGAAAGCCATACAGAAAAGTGGGACAAAGCCCACATATTAGGGTCAATCTTAAAATATCGCTCTGACAAACATACAGAATAAATAGCATAACAGGTTGTGCATTCAAATGCATTTTCTGAAGGGTATGAAGTCAGACTGGAATTGTGCAATGTCAAGTCTTTAATGATTTCACAGTACTTTGACAGAAAACCAGAATGTTATGACAAAAGGAACAAAAATATGTGGCAAACATCAGGACATTCTGAAGACATCTGTAGAGGTGGGAGTTATGACCACCACCTGTCCAACCCTGCAGGTCGCAGTTCATGTTTAACCAGGTGTGACCTGTGACAATGACACAAATACAGAGGTCCCCAGAGTGTAGGACAACAAACATCTTTTAAGGTTGTCTACTACCTGCATAAAGCAGTTATTTCACATTAGAATCACCTTACTGGTATTAGAAATAGCATAACCTGTGGTGATGTGACACAAGGAAGCAGTCATATTGGCAAACTTAGGGAGGTCCTGTCTGGTGCACTTGCTGTAGGTTATAAAATGTCCTGCCAAGTCTTTCATATTACTACAAGACATGTCCCAAATTCAACATTCGATAAGGTGGCAACCCTACCTTGTGCTGCCTATGTATGTGCAATATGTAGACATGTGTATGTCCTGTGAGAAGCTTCTGCCCACAATGACCCACATGTATGAAGGCATAAATGCTAACTGCCACCTCCCACATATGTAGGTACCACCTAAAGCTGTGACAACTGTGAGTAGTGTGCTGTCTGTCATTGACCCACAAACTGATGTTAACACACTGCAGTGGGGTCATACAACAGGTATGGAATGGTGGCCAGGTCCTGGCCTCCAGATGAATGCAGAAAACAGTACCATCTTACCATATGGTGAGGATATGGACCCACTATTTCCCACTTCAACAGCAACCCTATAAATGCACAAACTGCATTGACAGACCTGGCTACTCAGGTTGGTAACAGTATTGCATTCACCCATCAAGTAGTAGCAGTGGTCAGAAAAGGCTTGGACATGGTTCACCACATAGGTAAAGGGACTGCATCCAGACAAAAGGTGGACATTACCTCTGTATAGTCCTCAGTCACTACAACAATACATTAGCAGCATGGCCGCTCTGGTATGTACCTATGCAGATATCTGCACCACATGGAATGTTTATGTTAACACCCACAAAGATTATCCTTGGCCTTCAACACCTGTTCCATGCATACAGCCTTGAATCAGTACTGTCCCACTCGTTATATGACAGGTTGTCCACAGGTGAGCTGTAGCCTGCATAGATGGCAATGTTGTGCTCAGCCCCTCAACAGCTGCCCCATATATATCAGTATAACTCTGTGCACATGACAGGCTTGAATCACATATGACACAGCAAAAAAAAAAAAACAGCTGGAGAGACAGGTTTGTCTCCCACAGGCAGCCCTGTATGAGGAATGTACTCCCAAAAATGTCAAACGGGGTACCATGCAGACCCTGATCAACTGCATCAAGGTTGAGCAGATGACAAAAAAAATCCTTCCCAGTGGTCCAAAGTGTGTCAAGCAATGGCAGGAGCAACAGATGCTGATAGATGCTTTTGTTGGGGATAGAGTACTTGATAGGCTTATAAAGGATCCAGGGCCAGTACTGCAGTAACTTCCTTTGTACCTATGAAGCTGTGATCCTACAGTACTCCCAGATGACATATATCAAGAGTAGCATGCTGTGTCAAGGAGTATGCATGCAAGGTATGGTGTCTGCCCCCTTTGTCCCTCCCACACTGTTCCATACATACGCACCTATGTAAACATGGACATATACAGTCATACCTTGGTGATGAAAAGGTCTCTGTGTTCCCACTCCACCATCCTCAGCTCCTATAATCGCAGCAGCCCACCACAACTTAGACACACAGACACCTGGAATGGAAAAAGAATAAGGTCTGTGAGACAACAGTCAGTCAACAGCAAAAAAGGATTGTGGTACAAAGTTACATACACTTTGATGTGTACGCATGACAATTGCCAGCAGACAGCACCTTACAGGCCATAACACTACTCCACTACAAACTGCCATTACCTGTACTATATTCACCCTGTGCATCAGAAACATATTAGCATGTCCCTGCATCGATGGCATGGATAACAGGGATGTGGCATAGGTACCATCACATGCACAGGGTGTGGTGTGGGGTTGGCAAAGGCCTAAGCAGTGCTATACAGTTGACATCATGTGTGTGTGTATGGAGGGATGCTGGTCAGCTGGGCCATGGAAAAGAGCTGTGTACATTTGCCAGTGACCTGCATGTGACAGTGATGTGTGAGTGTGTGCATGCGCACAGTCAAGCCATGTGCTAGCCCTACACTAGGGTATGTTGGACAGCCATGGAACATATATGACAAAATGTACAGTTCACCATCTCTGGCCATGAACAAGGGAACTGGTTCTTCCAGGAGTGGCACTGGCAACACCATGCTCAAGGACAGATTTGGTACTATTCCCTGATGGTGACTGGTGTCTGCTGGGTCTGTGTCCCTCAGAGGACTTCCCAGGACCACACACCCATGGCCTGCCATGCTGTGATGTGGACAGCACCCTCCTGTCGGTAGTGCTGCTGGTACTGCCACTACGGGAGTGTGACTGTGCATGGCAACATGGGCTCTCAGCTGATGTTGTTGCTAACCTACGTCGAAGTTTCCAATGCCCTACTCCCACCACATATTCAAGCACAGACATTGCGTGGTTAAGGACTGACAATGTCTCACCCCACCATCAATCCATTACATCAGTGAAATGACATAAGGCATGCTTGTGGCACTGCTTCTCACCAGCACCATAGTGACCCCATTATGAAAAGTGGTGAAGTTATCACTACCAACATAAAGTGTCAGTGCAGTACACATTGCAGGCCATGCTGCTAAATGCTAAAGGTACACACATGACTTTACCCTCATTGCAAGCAGTCATAACCCTTGGAAACACAGATATTTGTGCAGTCACACAGACCATGGTTCAAAGATGCAGAGAACAGCCCAGTCTACCTGGCCAACTATCCTATCGTATATTCAGATTACAAAGAATAGCTGATAAGGGCATGAGATATGGGGTTTCTGTATATATGAGACACATACACACCTCCATGCTGTACAGGCAGTAAGATGCACAGGGGGACAATGCAGGGACAGTTCACCATTGCCAGCTCACACCTATTCAAATCACAGCTAGCTACCAGCCAACACATGTGACCAGGAAGCCCATTCAGCCTATATGGACCTCATCAACTGTATTAGGGGTCAGGTCTGTACCCTGATCCTGGGTCATTTGAATGGCCCTAACATACATTGTAAGACGTACCCATGCCAGCACACAAATGGCCAGGTAGCCATCAACAGTGGACATATAAACACCTTGGTGCAGCCAGGGGCTACACCCACATTGAGGTGAAGGTGTATTACAGTTGACATTACACAACACAGGCTACCAGTGCAGCATTCCTACAGTGTCATCTTCCATAGCAAAGTAACCATCATGCGGTCACGTTTGCAGTCACCATCTCCCACAATACCCATGTAACTAGGGTCAGCCATATATACACCTCCAACATGGAATACATCCTCCTGTGGTGTATACACAGCCTCACACCCCTCAACCCCTCATTAATGACTGGCACAAATATCCACACATACACACAAGTGCTATATGTGCATTTGTATAGATGCATATAGTCAGGTATACCCAACAGGCCTACATCATCCTCTGCTAGGATATGTACACCTGTCTGGTGGACATCTGCAATACATACTGTCCATAACAGGGAAGACATACTGCTGTCCGAGACACTGTAGGGGCAGGTGCCCAATTTGGAGCAATGTCTTCTTTGCATGTACATGAGAATGAGATCAGTCCTGCAAACCTGCAGAACAAACAGTGAGCTTATATTATCTACATCCACTAGAGACAGTCATCTCCCCTACTGCACAAATGTCTGCAACAGCATAGGTAGCACATGCAGCTGCTCACTTGAGGTGCTCAAGGACATCAGCTATACCAGTGCTGTTGCTGTAGCATACTGGATGCCTGACAGAGTTGGTGTACGCCTCACCCCTATCTTTCCCATCAGTACATCAGTACATCAGGATAGCTGGTGAGAGCCATGCAATTGGAGAACGGCTGCATGACTACCGAATCACACACTAATTACCTGTATGAACATGTACACAAATACATGGATCTCACCATACCCAATAAAACCAAGATGCTCTCCTTCAAATAAAGGAATCCAGTCTGGTGGTCCCCTGCCATAAACAAACTCTACAAAAGAAGGAGGAAACTGATGCAAAATAAGGTGAAGTCTCAAGACTGGAAAAACTCCCTTATCAGCCACAACACAAAGTTGAGATCCCTCATCAAATCCTCTAAAGCTAGCTATAATAACAGAATTGCAGCAGATAGTAAAGACAACCACAAGGCCTTCTATAGTTATGTAAAGAATCTCCACGGCAATAGCCAGATTTGTTTGGAGCTGTTGCACAATGGCACCTCCTATACAGAGCCAACAGATATTGCCAATATACTGGCTGACAGATTCAGTGCCAACTTTACCCCTCTCCCCACCAAAGGACCAATCACAATACCAGTAGGTTGCCAGGCACCCAGTACTACTGCTGCACAGGTTAAAACAGCACTGTCCAAGGCCAATAATACAGCTTATATGGGACCTGACAATATCCCTGGCTGTGTTCTACATGAACTACAGAGTGAACAGGCACCTGACCGGTGTGCCCTGTTTAATCACAGCCTCATCTCAGGCTTTTTCCCTACTGAATGGTGCACTGCTACAGTCATCCTTCTCCCACAAGGGAGGAGTAGCTACAGACCCTGAGAACTATTGCCCCATTAGCCTGACAAGTCTGATATGCAAAGCTATGGAATGCATCATCATGGACCTAATAAACAAGGATTTAGGGAATCTCCAAACTCTGGATACCACCCAGTTTTGATTTGTGAAGGGTATATAATGCTTGCTCAACCTGGTTGACTTCTTTGAGTCTGTCACCAGAGCTATGGATAAAGCCAAGGTGGTTCATACAGCCTACCTTGATCTGGCCAAGGCCTTTGATACATTTCCCACTCAGGAATCATAGAAAAACTCACTAAGCTAGGCATCAACCCGTATATCACTAGGTGGGTTGCAAACTAGCTCACAGATAGAACCCACAGTGTGAAAGTAGCTGACTCCAAGTCAGACTGCTGACCAGTCACGAGTGGAGTCCCACACGGTTCTGTCCTGGGTCCTCACCTGTTTGGTATCTACTTCTCTGAAGTCCAGACCAAAACAAATGGACTCTGGCTGACAACGTTCGCAGATGATTGCAACCTCTCTTTTGACCACCACATTGCCACTGCAGTCAGAAAGTCCTTCTATGTGGCATATCTCATTACTAAGGGTTTTGCATCCAGGAAGAAAGAGGTCATTGTCTCCCTCTACTCTTCCCTCATTAGGCCAATCATCGAGTACAATGCCCCATTTGGCATGTACCTCACTAGACACCTGTAACAACTGGATAGGCCACAAAAGTACCTCACAAAGAGGATCCTAGGCCTTAAACACTTGCCCTATATGGACAGACTCAAAAAACTACAACTATTCTCTGTCTCATATCAACTACTTAGAGTCGATCTCTGCTTGACTTACAAAGCCATGTCTGACCCAGCTCTGTTAGAAATGTTACATCAAAAGAAATCCCAATACTCTGCACTACACACTCCAAAGACCTCAACTTCATTACCACAATCAACAGAATAAGCTGGAGGGACAGGTTCATAACACAGAGACTGCCCATAATATGGAATATACTTCCCATACATGTCAAGCAGAGCACCTCACTGGCCCTCTTCAAGAGAAATCTTGATGAGTGTTTGGGAAATAGAAACTTCACCGCGGGGATCACTCCAGTGGCTCTACTTGACAGACATACTGGGAACTAAGGTCAGGTGTCATGATGCCAGGGTAATCCTATGGGCTAGGCTTGTAAAGGCTCCAGGGCCATTAGCCTAGTACACACCTATGAACCTATGAACCTATATGTAGGGAACAGGTCACCACTGCCATGTGAAAGGCATGGCATACATGTGCCATGGGAGCCTATCATATCACAGGATGCATCCTACAGGATCCCAAGCATAATCTTAAAACACCATAAGGAACCATATTCAAAGGAGGAGTGATTACCGCCTTTGTCCTAGCTATTTGATGGATGACCACTGTCTCCCCTTTAGACTAAGGTGGTGTGTCCCCCACTCAGTCACATGATAGGTCCAGCAGCCTAACTAGGCTGTTCTGCAAGACCATAGCACAGTTTTTAGTCAACCCCAGTAACAAGCACATTGGCGAACTGCAAACAATCCATCACCTACACTTACGCTTTGTAAAGGAAAGGTTCATGTCTGTTACACTCGGTTGACCTGTATGACACAGTCATCTAAGCCATGGACGGGGATGATAGTGCAAACTACCTACCTTGATGGACAAACTCTGTGACAGTATAACCACTGTGGCCATTATACACATAAAACCCCGATGTATGCAGCACACCATATGTTATCATAGGGGTCACACTTGGTGCACTGACATGACCCACCTATTCCACATAGGGGAATCCACTTCAAGCGGTTGACCCGATAACTAACTGTGTCACCTGTTGTTTTGTGTTTGGTCCACTGTTATGTGTGATGTACACTCCTGAAGTTCATGTAACAGCCATTAGCCTATGTCCACCCATCTCTGCAGATGACTGCATGCTGTATGCCATCACCGGATTCCCTAGTGATGTCAACATCTGCCTAGGAAGGTCTCACAAAGATACATGACTGTTGACAGACACATGGCCTCAGACCACATAGCAGGACATGCAGTGTCAACCCCTTTGGGGAGAGTGACATCCCCACATAGTATCACAGTACTAACAACATCCTAGGAATGCAATCAGTCATGAGGGAACTGTGGACACAGGTCCTTGGCAACATGACATTTCAACACAATGTTGCTCCCATTGTAAGGTACACCTTGTACATGGCCTATGCCATACATACAGGTAAGTCATCAAGGGACACGGGGTATAAACATCCCTGTATTCCCCCAAATGAGGCCCATATTGTATATGATACCCTGTATGCCATTCACATCACACATCACATGCAGCAGCTGGGGATATCACAGTGGTTCCCCACCAGGGGATACTAGGGCATCACACATCTACCATACATCAATAGGCTATAAGGGCAACCCTCTACCTGGTTTCATACATACTCCTAAGGGGTGACCTCAGTATGCCATGCCAGGCAATCACGGACTCCACATTGCTGGGACTGCTGCATGAGTGCTACTCATTCTCCACTCTGTTAACACACACACACACACACACACACACACACACACACACACACACACACACACACACACACACACACACACACACACACACACTCTCAACCTGGCATGTGACATGAACTGGGCATGTTGGCAGGTCAGATGTGTGCCCCACACATTCACCCTGCAGTGGAATGGTTATGTGTCCACACCCATCACTGCCATCGACTGTTGGATGTCCCCTATGGGCAACATTACAGTACTATGTCATCCAGCGTACATCCGACAAATAGCTGAATGGTAGTACAAGTGCATGCAGACATTCCAGCAACAGCTGTGCTACAACATAACTGAGAGCAGTGTATATGTGGTGTAGGGTGTCCTCCTCATAGGAGTCTGGCATCTGCAGTACCCATATATTTGCAGAATGTGTACAGATGCCTAAAAGATGGAGACCCCCTACCAGACAACTGTAGATTTCCAGACACTGGTTGGACAATATGTGATGGTTTTCCCCAGAGTTTGGGGAAAGTGTCTGTGACATGCCAGTCCTCTAGGAACACAGTATGATACATTAATATCTGGTACTGTATTCATTCCCTTACATTGTATGCTCATTATGTACATACTGCTGCTGAGGCAGAGCCAGTGTACCCCCACTACTAGTGCCTATAAGCTGCTGTCATGCTGCTGGGGGTCACCAGGTATGCTAGCCATAGGTGTCAGGCAATGAGATACAGGTGTGGAGTACACAGTTACCTAGCCGGAGTATGTCAGGAACAGTCAGGGACACCTGGACAATCTTTGAATTAAGCCTGTATTACATTCACTGACTGGGGGGGGGGTGCTCACTGACAATACATGATTTTTTATGCCAGCTGTATCCACCAGTACTTACTGTCAGTATTGTACAACAAACAATCCAGTAGCAGTCATACATGAGCCTACCATTGCTGGGGTGAGTCAGGGGCTAGAGCTGTGATCTATGACACTGCAGACAGAGCCATAAGGAATGGCCGTAGGTGCTGGACAGCAGACTAACAGCAACATGTCAGTCCAAGTCATGTGGTTGAGACCTACTGTGCAAATTCCTATTTACCATGACTGCATCCTGCCATCTGCATTCCATTACATATTTAGTTCTATGACATACCTGGTATAGTGCTGTACTCCTTTGTGAGAGGACATCCTGTTGTAGTCTCTTACAGAATCATAGTCTGTCGAAGAAAGTGTCAGACCTGTTTATTATAGGCAGCTTGCCTTTTGTAGGTAATGCTCATAAACAGATGATTGTCTGTGCACCTATCTGTGACCCCCACTAGCTAATTGCACCTAGAACAGCTGGGTTGCATTCTCATTAGCCAATTGCATTGGAACACAGTCCTATAATTAAGGCCTTCATGTAGTCCATGGCCCTTTTCCTGGCCTGTGAGGAGAACATTATCGAAGTGTGGGGGATACAACATCACAGAGAGCATATAGAAATACCATTCACTGTTTTGATTGATGTGTTATGTAGACAGTTTTGCATGCTATGTTTGCCCATTGTTAACAGAGTTTGTGATTCAGTGGCAGGTTACCATTTATCAATGTGTGTTGGGCTCAGTAAGGAGACAGGTATATGTGAGCATCATGCATCATTTTTAACTGACTATGCATGGTGTATCAGCTGTGTATGTTTGTAGGGAGAGACTGTGATACATGTCCATGTCAACTGAACATTCCCCCAACCCTTTATGCATGGGTGTTGTGTGGATGCCCCATTCTAGGTATTTGGGAGGTATGGTAGGTTTGTAGCAGGTAGCTGAACATACATCTGCATTTGTGGCAGGCCACAGCTGCTGTATTCTGGGCATGAGTCATTTCTGGGATTGTGAAGACATTGGAGGACAGGAAACTGTATATGTTAGTGAGGGAACAGTGTCAGCTGTTGTGTCTCTGGTACATATGTTAAGTAGTAGTACCATCCAGAGAGAGGTAGGGGAGGTTTAGCACATGTATTGATATTTGTGACATGTGTCCCACCCTCCAGGCCTTTGACAGGCTACTGTGGGTGGTAGTATCTGTGGTAGCAGCAAGCAGGTCTACTGCACATTGCAGAGCTCAGTTATTTGTAGGTTGTATTGCTGAGCATGTAGTTGTCATGCAAAAGACTGGGCTGTGGGTCTGAACTGTGGGTGTCCAGATGTCAGACATGCTGGAATGTTACAGATAGAACTACAGATCAATTGTTATGGGAGGTGTAGTTGCAAGACATATGTTGCATGCATACAGTGTGTTACACAGGATTGGCATGAACATGTGTGTTTGTATGGCTATGATGTGTGACACTGAGCTGTTTCTCATGCATTTGTGAAATCAATCTGCACTGCCTTGCCATTATGTCAGCACACAGAATAGCTTTGATGACAACCATGCCATATGTAGGTGACATGACTTTGAACATTCTGCAACAGTCTGTGCAGATATGGTAGGCCTCCCATCAATCCATCAACATATATTTGGCTGTGTACTGGTTTGGTACCTGCATCACGGGCCCAAGTACACTGTCATTTATCACATTATATGTAAAAGTAGTGTCACTAGTACTCAGGATATCTTCATAACAACACCAATACTTCCCAAGAGTTGAGTTGGCCTACTGGTGAATTGCAATGGACTGTAGTTTAAAGGGTCCTGGGACCAATACTTGGCAGGGGTGTTTTTTTCCCAAATGTTACATCACTGTACTGCATGATATATTTAGAAACAAATAGCAACTCCCCACAGCTCAGATGGCCTAGTGGTGCATTGCTCTCACTACAGTCCAGAAAGCCTTGGGTTCAATAGTTGGAAGGGGTGTATTTTTCCCTAATATTACATCACTGTACTGCATAACATATTTAGAAAACAACAGCACTTTCCCAGAGCTCAGTTGGCCTAGGGGTGCATTGCTGTGATTCTAGTTCCGAAGTTCCTGGGTTCAATGCTTGGCAAGTATGTCCTTTATCCTTAATGCTACATCACTGCACTGAATAATATATTTATAAAACAATAAATCTACAGAGCTCAGTTGGCCTAGTGGCACATGACTCTGACTGTAGTGCAGAGGGCCCTGTGTTTGAGACTTTCCAGAGCTTGCTAATTTGTTGCTGGGCAGAATGGCGTCTGAATCAGATAGGGTAATTAAAGCAGTTTTAAGTGGGTTTGCACAGGTTTACGCAAAGTGGCATGATGCCAAGCGGCACTTACCTCCGTTTAGCTTAGCACCACTTATCCCCACATAAACACGAGCTATTTCCAAAAAAGAAAAGAAAAGGGGTGACAGGAAAGTGGCGAAATTGGGGCAAACAGGAGGAAAAACAATATGAAAGGCAGCTAGGGATGTGAAGGACAGGTGTAGGAAAGGACCATAGCTCTCCATTTCTTGTGCAGCAACAGCTGTGCATGATGTTGAAAATTTGGAATTTGGACCATCACACCCCACAGGGAGGGGTGTGGGTGACATAACTGTTGATTAATTGATGGGATGATTGAT
This sequence comes from Protopterus annectens, assembly GCF_019279795.1. Taxonomy (NCBI): domain Eukaryota; kingdom Metazoa; phylum Chordata; order Ceratodontiformes; family Protopteridae; genus Protopterus; species Protopterus annectens. Next base: position 1,889,866,104 of record NC_056739.1, on the reverse strand, counting down.
TCATGGCAGTGTACATGGGGACAAAATGGAGAGCTATGTATGGGATGAATTTTTTTTTTTTGCAACAGATGTCCCCCCTTTTTTTTAAGGTGAGAGTGGGATGTTGGGGGAGGGTTGTAGGTACATTTGGGGAGGTAAGTTGGGTAGGAGAGGTTGCATTTGCAGACAGACAAGACAGTGGACAGGTGCGGTGTATGACACATGAGGGGGTTAAACACCTTTGATGGGGAGGGTGGTTAGGGAATCAGAGGACCAAGTGCCCCCAGATGGAAACAGTGGGACTGTGGTCCCCACTCATGAACAGTCACCACTGCCCCTGCATGGCTCCAAAGGTATCTGTGCTGGGGGCTGAGCGCTGGGGCCAGCCTGACCCTGGAGGTGAGGCAGTCTGCCCTCGATCTGGCACAGGCAGTCATCCAAACCCAATGGATGACCCTGCACACCACCCCTGGAAACTGGTGTTGGTTGACAGGGTCCTCTCCATTCCTGTGCCCAGAGGGGGGACATGCACAATCCCCTGAGATGGTTCCACCCGAAGGTGGTGCAGGACCAGTGGAGGAGGAGGCAGCTCCAAGTTGGGTACCAGACATGCTGGGACCCTGTGCTGTGGCCAGTTGGGTTGGACAGGTGGATCCACTGGGATCGGCCTACCCAAATGTGTTATGGTGTTGAGGTTTATCAAAGTGCATTGGCTAGTCATGAACAAAACATTTCAATGTTAGTTATAACACCATGCATGGGTGTCAAATTAACCCAGAACAATATAATTGCACACCATACAGAACACAGGCATAAATGGGATATCATTCATTATTGTAGCTGCATGCTAGTAACCGTTACAGCAAAATGCCAACAATGGTGGAATTACAACAAGCATGTTAGGAAAGCAACCATTGAAATATATAACCAATAATACAACATAAGGCCCAACATTAGGTTTTGAGAACAATATACAGTATGTGTAAATGAAAACATACCTGCAGTATAAAAATAATAATTTCTGATTCAGATAATGAGTGGCGGGACAGAAAAACATTCCATTAACAACTGTATATGCTATATTTTCCATAACAATACTGCTCAATACTCTACAGGTCTACCCTTATTTTACATCTACATGTGCCCTAAAGCTTCTGTAGCATGAACATACCTCTCAAGCTGTCGACATGGAATGGTATGAGCCAGGCTTTAAGAACTATAGGTACATAACTACAGGGGATTTGTACATGTCAGGGTAACATATATGACTAACAAGGTGTACTCTGCACCAATGTTGTGTAAGTGTGCTACTGGCATATTTCAAATGGAGATATGTCTGTGCCCAAGGTTAATGGCAACAGTGATCACTAGCCATGACAGCATGACACTTGAGAGACATGCATCAGGCAAAGTGCATGGTGTATATACCTATCCTGCTGTCATTTGTAGACATAGATAGAAAGACTTTGCTACAATACAAAAAAATCAGGGCATGCTAATCGAGACTCTATCTTGAGATTTGTGTCTACATATGGCAGGAAACAACAAATTGTCAGGGATATATTGAATTCAAACTGGAACATTCTTTTGGCTAATGATAGTTTAAGGACATTATTAGGCCCTCAGTGTCAGATGTCATACAGACGAGGCAAGAACCTGGGAGGGCTTTTTTCACATTACAAACATAGAGAAGGGGGAGGAGCGGTATATCACCAGACCACCATTATTGGAGACAAACTAATTGGTACTTTTCCATGTGGCCATTGTTGCTCCTGCCTACAGGTTAGTACACTTAAAGAATTTACCAGTGCCAACACTAATCGTTTATTTAAAACGAGGGTGTTTGGAAATTGCAGCAGTACATGGATCATTTATTTAGCTACCTGCCAATGTAAAGCCTTCTACGTTGGTCAAACATCAAGATCTCTTAGAATAAGGATGACAGAACATCGTAGTGACATTAAGAACAAAAAAGAAACAAATGCTTTGTACAGACATACGATACAACATCCCAATGCTCATTTTATGTTCATGATCATTGTCAAAATTCAGGGAGACAGGAGCAACCAACAAGGTTGGCACACCATTTTAAACCATAAGGAACAATATTGGATCACCAACCTTGGATGTTTATTTCCACCAGGTCTGAATGACCATCTGTGAGTTTCATATAATATTGGGTGGTTTCAAGATTATGGCAACATCATATATACACATAGTTCAAAAAATTGGTGTGAATAATATAATGGTGGTCAAGTTTACCACAATTAACATTAGCATTCGACAACTGTATAGGCTATATTTTCCATAACAATACTGCTCAATACTCTACAGGTCTACCCTTACTTTACATCTACATGTGCCCGAAAGCTTCTGTAGCATGAACATACCTCTCAAGCTGTCGACATGGAATGGTATGAGCCAGGCTTTAAGAACTATAGGTACATAACTACAGGGGATTTTTACATGTCAGGGTAACATATATGACTAACAAGGTGTACTCTGCACCAATGTTGTGTAAGTGTGCTACTGGCATATTTCAAATGGAGATATGTCTGTGCCCAAGGTTAATGGCAACAGTGATCACTAGCCATGACAGCATGACACTTGAGAGACATGCATCAGGCAAAGTGCATGGTGTATATACCTATCCTGCTGTCATTTGTAGACATGGGGTTGGACTATCAGCACACATTCACAGACGCACCAGGCATAGAGCCGTACCAACAGTGGAACATTTAATTTGTCTAATTCAGTTGGAATACTACTGTACTGCCTGATGTTTTGTTTATTGGAGTGTTATCAACTTGCTGAACACTGTTGTTTACACACTAGTACATCTGGGCACACTTTATTAGTATACCCTTCATACAGCTACTACCAACATTTCTTTACTCATAAGCCCTGTGGAGAAAATATCTATTAACATTACATGACAGTTTCTACGAATAGTCAAGACTACTTGTCTGTTATAATAAATACATCTTAGTACAGGTCCCTGGATTCAAATCCTGGTCTGTGTGTGCAAAAATGAACAACATATTTATTTGTTATCACACTAAGCTACTGGGCCACTGCTGTGTGCTGGTTGACTGATTTATGCCTAAAGCTCACTTGGTTACAAAGTCTGACCTGGTAATATAGATAGACTGTCACAGACAACTGCAGTGACAGTTGAACATACATGCATGAGATTCACGCATAACAGAGATAGTATGGGAAGTGTGTATTAATAGTTGGAATGCAGGTTTACCCATTTAACCCCTAGTGGATGGGACTATGTATGGTATATTTGCAGTGTATAGCTATTACAGTCTCATACTTTCCTTCATCGGTGTACCTACATTCAGGAATGCATATAGCTGAAATGCAAAGGTTAACAGAAGACAATCCTGAGGGAAACACACTATCATACATTACACATTACTATTAAGGTTCAGATCTTAGTGCATAACATATATCAAATTGCAGTCTATCTTGTTGTACAGCTCCACATCTACACTTTAGCATAACAGTTCTTTATCAGCCAAACTCCAGTAACTTCATGGTGTCATAGCCATATTTGCTGTGGAGCACCTGTACAATGGGATCTTCATCAACAGAGCAGATTAAACACAACACTTGGGGGAAAGAACTTTATTGAGGGTGACATGACACAGTGGTTTATTACATTCAAAATTCTGACTGCCGTTGTACTGTATATCCTGTAGCTGGAGGTCCTCATCCCACCCCTGAAAAAGCCAAAGAGCCGTAAAGAACCTCAAAGCCGACCGACTTGGCACTTCTGAGTGTGAGTCTTCCTTTAAGGCCCCGAGCCGAGGCGGAAAACAGTACTCAAGCGCTGGATCACTTGCAAATGCCTTCTACCAGCACCTGCAGAACTGCATCGGATAAAAATCCCAAAGCAAAACAAAGACTCTTTTTTGTACCAAGGCAACATCCAGTCACATGGACCCCAGCCATAAACCAAACTCTACAAAAAAAGGAATAAAACTACAAGATGAGAGATAAATCCTTAAAAAGGTAAGACACCCTTCCAATTCACTATAAGTAAAAAAAGAGCTCTCTAAAAATCATCCAAAATCCAAAATTTTTCGAGGAATAGCTAAGGAGCTCAAAGGCAATCACTGGGGCCTTTTTTAGCTATGTTAGAAACCGCAGGAGAAGCACTCCCAGATATGCTCAAACTGAGTTAAAATATTCTTCACAATTACTGAAGATACAGACATTGCCAACTTGGCATGCACAGCAGGTTTCTCATTGCAAACTTCTCCCCCCTCCCCAAGAGGAGATATCTGTAAATGATTGCCTTTACAAACATCTTCAAGGCCCCGTGAAACCTTGCTTTCTCTCCAAAGCAAAAAACACATCCATGGGACCTGATGGTGTCCTGACAGTAACTCCATGAATCAATGAATTGACCCACAACTAGGACGACTCAACACAATCATAGTCTTACCTCTGGATATTACCAGCCCATTAGCTTGACAAGCCTTATCTGCAAAGCCATGGAGAGGATCATAATGGACCTCATAAATAAAGACATAGGGAATTTGCAGACTTTGGATCCAACCCAGTTTGGCTTTGTCAAAGGCAGATCGTGCCTTTTAAACTTGGTTGACTTTTTCGAAACAGTCACCAAAGCCATTGATGAGGGAAAGGCAGTCCATACAGCCTACCTCGATCTGGCTAAGGCCTTCCATACAATACCCCACTCGGGTATCATTGTAAAACTCATCAGCTTAAATGTCAACCTATACATCACAAGATGGGTTGCAAACTGGCTGAGTGACAGAACCCACAGGGTCAGAGTTGCTGGCGCCATGTCAGACTCAAAGCCTGTCACAAGTGGTGTCCCACAGGGCTCAGTCCTGGGCCCACTCTTGTTTGGCATCTACTTTTCGGTACAAGCAAACACAGGAGGGTTATGGCTGACAAAGTTTGCAGATGACTGCAAACTAAACACATCTGACACAGATATCCTTCAGAAGGGTCTCACAGAAACGGATAACTGGTGCCAGAGCCACGGCCTAAAGTTAAATGCCAAAAATGCATAGTCATACCCTTCGGGAAAAACAAGGTTACCCCTAGCTACCAAATAGGTGGCAATCCACTGAGCACAGAAGAAGTTATCAGGGACCTGGGGACCCAGGTTGATAGTAGTCTGTCATTCGACACCCATGTAGCTAAAGTAGTTAGGAAGACCTTCTACATTGCCCACCTTATCATGAAGGGATTCTCATCTAGATCAAGGGAGGTCATAGTCTCCCTTTACTCATCACTCATCAGACCAATGATTGAGTACAATGCCCCATTCGGAATGTATCTGACCCGACACTTGCAGCAGCTGGAGAGGCCACAAGTGTTCCTCACCAAAAGGATAAAGGGTCTCAAATATCTGTCCTATGCTGCCCGACTGAAAGAACTCCAGCTCTATTCAGTCGCTTACCGCTTGCTCAGAGGTGACCTTTGCCTAACATACAAGGCCATGTCAAACCCAGATTTGATGAATATGCTTCACCTCAAAAAATCTAGATCCATCAGAGCCACAAGGGCGGGAGACTTAAACCTTGACACGGCTATTAATAGGACGTGCTGGAGGGATAGATTCATCACCCAAAGACTCCCTATGCTGTGGAACAAAATCCCGGTACATGTGAGGCAGAGCACCTCGCTGGCCTTGTTCAAGAGAAATCTTGACCAATGGATGGGAGATCGCAGATATACCCCAGGGATTACCTCAGTGTCACTGCTCGACAGAGGCACAGTACTAAAGAGGTGGCGTAAGCCACAAAACGATGGGCTAGGCTTGTAAATGCCCTCGGGCAGATAGCCTAGTATGAACCTATGAACCTATGAACCTATGATGAATGAATGTCATTTATTACCATCACAGTTTAAATCACTGCAAACTTTATTACAAGATCCTTAATATTAATACAGTATATACTTATGTCATTTCTACACACTATTACTACAGTTTTACTTTTTTTGCATCAGTAGTAGCATGTTTGATGCCTTCATCTGTATTGCACAGTACCTTGCATTACTCACTTATATCAGTGTGGGTCTAAGAACACATTTATTGTAGTACACTCAGAACACACTATACCTACTGGTAGTAAACAATGTACTTTTTTTTTTATTGTACTATATATTGCAAGATAGATCTGTACTCACCACACTGTCAGTGCATCCTCATTAGGCGCCCTGCATGGCCTCTTAAGTTGTGAGCTCTTTCCTCTGCAGCTATGGAGGGAAAACACACCATTATGCATACTTATCAGATATTCATACTACAATTTGACAAATCAGTGGTTGCTATACTTATAAACTTCTGGGACATTCCGGTCCCAAGCATCTTGGATCTGTTGGGCCATGAGCCCACTCCCCCTTTCTTCATGTCAGGTCATCATAATGATGTTGCACGTGCTCACCAGTGTGGGGGATTCCAGTGGCATTGGTGAGGTCTTGTGCCAGACATTCCCAGGGCTCAGACTTGTATTCAGAGTGCTGGTACCTACCCTGCAGCAATCTGACACCATGACCCTGGACTCCAACATGTCCCAGTGCTGCACCCAAAAGCACGCTCCCTTTCCAACTGCAGCCATAACTCCTGCAGTGATAAAACTCCAACAGGTTCTGGCCTTATTCCCACCCTTGCAGTTTAAATAAGATTATTTTCCTGCCTTTTGCCACCATTTGGACCATTTTTAAAAATGCTAAGCAAAGCTTATCGGTGCGCAAACCCACTAAGCTGAGTTGAGCAGTGCTTAAAGTGACAAATGCTTAGCAGTACTTAGTGGTGCACAAACCCACTTAGCTGAGGTGAGGGCTGCTTAGACTGGGACTGCTTAAGCATTGCCTGGCTTGGCTTAGCAGTGTTTAGTGGAGCTTAGCTATAGGCAAGCTACATATTTTACAAATTAGAAAAAATATATTTATTGAAAGTCATTCTTCATTATGGATGCTTTTATTATTATGTATGCCTTTTACTTTATGTCCCCTAACATTATGTATTTTAATTACGTTATCTCGGAGTGTGACTGTCACATATTGGACACTTGTGTATAACTGGAGCTTTGCTTTATGGGAGTCCACTGAAAATGGGCCCGTGGATCAGCAGGACTAACCTAGTTAACACATGTCACTAAATACATCGATAAACATAATAAGAATGCACAAAATACTGCTATTACATATAAAAGCTGAATGGCCTGCCCCTGTATTCAAAGTGTGCACCTGCTACAACAAAGCCAGAACTGTAACCATTCAGCTAACATGGATGTGAAGTTTTCAGCTATATATTTCTATATAGCTTTCCATTACGTTTAAGCATTGCGGAGCAATGCACCCACGCCATGCAAACCAGCTCAGCTATGTTTAAACTTGACCTTTTGGGACAAATTAAAAGCATCTGGTTTCTATTTTTAGATGTCTGGCACATGCTTATTGCTAAGTGTTGTGCTGCTTTGCGCAAACATAAAAAAATACACAGGGACAAATAACATTTAAACATTTAATTGCACTGCCATACGTCACTTGGACATTGCGGGAGGTGTGTTACAGATACTGTAAGACAGCCCCTACATATTTATTTTGCATTCTGGCCGGGACACAATTGCAATTTCATATTTTAGTGCCATACGGCACTTTGACAGTGCAAGGGGTGTGTTACAGATACTGTAACACATTCACTGTATGAACTTATTTAATAGAATTATACATAAGTGTCCAAGAACACTTTATCTGATGTTTTAGTGCTGTACTGCAGTTTCACAGTGCAGGGGGTGTGTTACACATTTCCAAGCACTGTAACACACCCCCTAGCACATATTCAGTAACCATGTACATGGCTCCTCTCAGTAGCATGCCTTCATTATAATGCAAGGGGCGGTGCTGAGGGGGAGCTGCTGCCATGGACACATACCTCTCAACCTCTTAGGCAGAAAATAATAGGGGGAAAATGCCTGAAAATAGGGATACTTTTTAAATATTGCTCTTACAGACATAGAAAGTTGATAATATTGCACATTTTGCATTAGCATGAATTTTCTGAAAGGTATGAAGTCGGAAACTTAAATGTCTGTCATTATTTTCTGACTTCAATCTTCATTGACTTGCCAATGATTTGCCTGAAGATCACAATTTTATGAGAAATAGACCAAACATGTGAGGCAAAAATCTGGACATTCTGCAAAAAGCTGTACAGTTGAAAAGTATGCATGGACACTTCTCTCTGTGTAGGAATTACACTATTCCTCCATGGAATTTATTAAATCGGGAGGTAGAAAGTTACTAGAACAACAACACATTTTGTGCTACAGTGCATTTTCTGAAGAATAAGGAGTCTAGCATTAGTGGTTTACTAGAAAATCATTTTTTGAGAGATGGGACAAAAAGTCTGTGGTAAAATCAAGGTTGCTTTGCAAAATCTGGGACAGTTGAGAGCTGTTTTGCCTCCTTGAATAAAGTTATGGTGAGAGATGTAATTTGTTATTACCTGGGACTTAAGTTGAGCTTAATAGTTGTAGAAAAGAACTGTAACCAAGAAAACGTAATAGCAACACCAAAGAGTTTATTTTATATTTATGTTGCTTACTGAACAGATAAGGATGCAGCATATTATCAAAGTATTTACCTTTTTTTTAGTGATTTTCAGATATGTTTTCTATTTAATTGGTACATTATTGCAGAAGTGTGAAGCAATGATTCAAGGCTAATATTTGCTCCCATTATATTTTTGAGGGTTAAGATAAGAGAAAAAGAAAAAGAAATGCATTTTTTGCTACTTCGTTTTGTATTTGTTTTACTGTTCTCCTAGTATGATTGCCACATGTAGGGTAGCAAGAGTTGCTATTGAAGATTGCTAGTCAGATGGTATTTTCAAAATTATAAGGTGAATTTACATACCATAACCACTGTCAACTAAAATAATGATGCAATGTCAAACCCAATGTTATTTTAGCTATATTTTGATCCATGATCCATGATGCATCATTTGCCACACTTTTTTAGATGTTCTGCATCACTCCATGATGTTAAGTCACATTAATACACCACTCCATATGGTTGCTTGCTTAAATTTGACACATTTGTAAATCTGATTAATTTTAACAGCTTCTTCTAAATCTGAACATTAGATCTGCGACTTACCCAGACTCATATTTCAGAAATGAACTCTCCTGTCATAGATGCCACACTGCACTCTTCACTGCCTGTCTTACCTGTCATCAAACAGTTTGTAGGTTTATAGGTTCATAGATTAGTACTAGGCTAACTCCCCTTATGGGCCATTTTAAGCCTAGCTAATTACCCCACATAAACACTTCATCTTGTGTCTGTAAGGTAAACACCTTAATCATTATGCCAATCTTCTGTTTGGTGGATGGAAAGGAAATTCCTGCTATACTGCAGTATTCTTTTCTGCATCCAGAAAATTATGGTTTTCATCTCCTGTCATTGTTCTGCAAAAATGCAAAAATTACACATATATGTACTCTTATCGTTATATGCACAAAGGTAATATTTGTAGAATTAAACACTGGCAAAAAAATCAAGGAATATTAAAATGCAAATTGCATAGAATTTCTAAAGTTTCTTTAGCTTATTGATAGATTGCTGTATGACTTGATTAACAAGCATCCACCATTTAGCTCCCAACTTCCAAAATGTTATTAATGGCAACTGCAAATGCAAATGTAAGATACCATGTATTAATGACAATGCTATACATATGATATGATGTGTCATTTAGAACTGGTAATACATCATGTCTACATATTCCATAAGCACACATGGATCTTTAATATGCATAACAACATGTCTGATAGCTATTCCCGAGTTTAATCTACCTAGCTACAAGTATTAATATGGACACAGTTGGCCTGTATATTTACAGACATCTCAAAACAAGGGCTATCATGCAACTGTAACCATTAAATACATTAACCCTGACATGCATAATACATTTAACAATAAATTATTCATAAAGGCGCACAAAATCATTAAGACTTTTGGTGATATCTGGAAATACTGTCTACAAGATACATCTGCAAAAAGAACAAACTAGAAATATTGAAAGTAGCACTTCTATTGATTCAAGTACAAACTACTAAAGTTGAATGAACTTTCATTATCATCGGTCTTTGCATGCAAATCTGTGCATTTCAATAACTTTGTATAACTAGAGATAAAGACCTCTGAGCTTTATTATGTATGCATACTTGTCAACAATGTATTTTACATAATGGTAGCATAGTGCATAGTCTAACAGGTTCATAGGTTAGTGCTAGGTTGTTGATCCAGTGGACCACTTGTAGCCTAGTCACATAATCCCACATTGAATTTACCTAGACATGAATTAACACCAGGATGAATTACTTAGAGCTAGCTATGTCTCCTTTCGGACCAATATTATCTTGTCAAAAGACATGTTCAGCAAACACGTCTTCATCAACAAGTAAACAACAAACTCTGTAATCTCTGAACGGCGACATCAGCAACTTTTTTCCCAGGTGAAGAAAGTGATTGGCCTAATAAACAAAAAACAAACTTTCAAACCCTACATAGTGGGGGGCATCGCCCCCCATACCCCCTAACTAAATATACCATCTCCGAGATGCACTTCAGTGGGGAAAAGGGCAAATCCCCGATGACGGCCAATCGCTTTATTCCCCTGAGAAAATAGTCACGGATGTGATCATTCGGCGATTACTGAGTTCGCTGTTTACTTGTCAATGAAGACGTTCACTGAACACGTCTTTTGACAAGATAATATAGACCCCTTCTTTCAACAAGGGCATAGGATTTGAGAGGCCAGCCCAGGTGTGTACTTGCAGTTCCCCATACAGTTGTCCTGATTGCAGTAAAAAAGTGTCAGAGAATAAATAGGTTTTACAACTAGAGGGAGTCTATTCCATAAAAGAGGTATTTCCTGTAACTGATATATATCATGCCAACAGGTCCTATTTATATGGTAGTGGAAGTTCAGATCTGCTGAGCAGGTGTTTAGGATGCTATTAAATTTGTGGATGTGAAGAAGGTTGCTTAGGACCCGATGCTTTGGGCTGTGTAAGTTAGGCAAAGGTCATTTTACAAGCAGCCAACAGGACATATAAAAGACTGAGAGCACTTCAAGGTGATCAGGGTAGCTCAACATGGATCTGCCGTTAATTTTGTTAGGAAATACTGTGGTCCCACAAGCCTGGTCATGTTCCTAGATACATAAATGCATACCAAAGGAGGCATTATGCTCTATAATTGGACATATAAGGGAGGAGCAGAGAAGGAGGAGATGTCTTCCTTGGATCTAGATGATATACTTCTAATTATTAGTTTCTCTCAAAAATAAAAGTGAGAAATAATGGGTGGGGTGAGACAAAAAAGAAAAGAGATAGTTAGAGCCATGATATGTCACATTTATGCTTTACTACAATAAGTATTATTATTATACTAACTATAGAGCTTTCACAATCCCAAAAGTGAGTGTGAATGTTTACAACTTATCCTTGTAATATGCATATATTCCATCTATGTGTTTAAAGATACTACAAATTAATTTAACAACATGTCATTAAAGCCAATACTTCTGCATTTCAGATTTGAAGATGATACTTGTTGAATGTGAATCTATAGGTTACTTAATACAGTGGCTAAGAGCTAAAGAAGAAAGCATGCATGCATGCTGTTACAGTTAAGATATGCATGCTGAAGTTGATACTGATCTATGGAATCAATATTTACAACATTCAGGGTCAGTTATGCTGCAGACATACCCCTTGCCTCTCCAAGTCACTGCAGTCTATAAGTATGTGCCTGCCTGTTTACTGTGATTTCCTCTGCAGCTGTAAAATAAAGAATGAGAAAAAAAGAGACATGAAAAAATTATGCATACCAGTCTTGGCCATCTACAACACTGCATATCATTTCAAGTTGCTTGATCTGTATACTTTTACAACTGGGGAGTGTTAACAGTTCTAAACTCATCCAGCCACTGGTCGAGGTGTACTTGCTTGTGCTTCTTAAGGTCACTGTAGTGGTGCCTACATTGTTACCCAGTGTGTAGCATGTCAGTTGCACTAGGGGCAGCCTTGGCTAGGCTGTTCCAAGTCTCAGCCTTGTACTGAGTCCCAGTATAGTTCACCTGCAGCAGCCTCTGGTTGTAGCACTGCACAAGGAGTGCAACAAAGATTTTTGACTCATCTACACCCCACCTCTGTTCCCTGAATTTGGCACTATTCTTCCCATCTCCTCCCATGTCTGCAATGGTCCCCCAACAACTGTAGCAATGGTTTTCCACTACATTGTGGTATCTAGTTTTGCAAGCAGTGTGCAAACACTCACAACCATGCCAGCTATATTTGTATGATGGTAGGCAAAGAGAAACATTGTCAACTAATACAAAGGGAGTCTGTGAGACAGCAATGATAATGTCACATTTGGCATTGATTTATGGCATGTGTGCTGCTACAGCTGGTCACACATTGTCCAGTGGTCCACAGTGAAATGATAAATGACTTGGGTTTTAAGCCATGACTTTGGAGGGATCAAAGGGAAGACTTGGCAGATATACTGTGGGGACTTACACATTGTTAAAAGCAATTTTTACAAGGTGGGATTCAAACCTATGTAAAAGGGCATCCATACATTTCTACAGAGGTGATTATTCCTCATTGCCACAGGAAAAGTGCTTACCAGCCCTGGTCTTTAAAGATATACCACTTAAAAAGTGACCAGTGCTATGCTTCAATTAGGCCCGTATGTATGTGACATTAAAAAATATTAGCTTTTGCATTCTCAGCTGTAATGCAGTAGTAATGTCTGACAATATACTGAAAATGGATAGACTTGCATGAATTTAGTAATAGAGTTTGGCGTTATGATACACACCTCACAGTACATTCTGTTTTACAGTTATACTTGAGTTATGGGAGGGGTGTAAATCATTCTGAGTAAATTATTGGGTCTGTCAGAGATCTGCAGCTGCATTTTTATTATATAATCATCACTGTCATGCTAAACCAGTTACACACATAATACATATGATACCTACAACAGTATGGGTATGCAAGCAGTAATGATAACTTTCTGTCAAACAACCTGTCATACATAGCTATCGGTATGTGGTATATTTAGTATTACCTGTACAATCAAAATTTTGTGAAAAGTTATAGTGGGACACCCTTACTAAAAAGCAAAGGGTGCTGAATTTGAACCCTGACTCACCTCTGATTTGATCATTAACTCATTGCACTTATACCTGGTGCCACAGGAAATGCTAGGGATCTATGTCACATGAGTGAAAACTCAAAATACTGAATTTCATTTGACTGAGACCACAATATCTAAATTTCAAAATACTGGAAACTCATTTGACTGAGTCTCATTATACTGAATGCTCACAATGCTGAATTTCAAAATACTGAATTTTAAGCCATAGATATGCACTCTTACAACGCCAATGACTAGCTCTTTCTAAAACTTTAAAACTACTTACTTACCCTCTTAACAGAAACTGGATAATAAAAAAAAAACTAGGTGTGCCCCCCACACCCCCCCCCCCGAACTATATATACTAACTCTAGGATTGCACTACAGTGAGGAAAAGTGCATATACCTTTTACTTATTGTACACACTGCCATTACTTCTGGGAGTGCACAAAAAGTCTGCCATATTACTTTAGATACTTCTCATAAAAATGTAGAGAGACATACCCACTTTTAGAAGCACTACAACACTACTTTCTATGCTACTATTCGTATTATGACAGTCAGCATTTTAAGTTACAGTAATTTTTTATCACAAGCAAGTCACAGGTGAAGGGGAAATACACATTATTTCTATGGCTTAAAATTCAGTATTTAGAAATTCAGCATTGTAAACTTTCAGTATAATGAGTCTCAGTCAAATGAGATTTCAGTATTTTGAAAATTAATTATTGTGGTCTCAGTCAAATAAAACTCAGTATTTTGTGTTTTAATTCATGTGAAGTAGACCCAGTGCTAGGTAACAGGTGTGTTTTTTACAACCGATACTCTCTAGAGTGTTGACAGCTGCATATCATCACTAAGCCGGTTTGCACAAAGGAAGGTAAACTAAATTAATTTTTTTTACATTTTTGCTTAAGTAGTGAACCATGTTTGCATACAGATAGGCAATATGCACAAGGAAAAGGCAATAGAAAACACATATTGGTTGTATAAGTACTCATTATGACCCCCTGTCTAAAATATGTACTCTGGAACTTGAATGCTGCTTTATTTGTGTTCTCTCTTGCAGTTCACAATACTTATACCTTTGTGCCACAGACGCAGCTAACACATGGAATTTTGGTAGTCACTACCATCCATTGTGCTGACTGCCACACAATGCTGCTAAGCATGTTTGCACTTTGTAAGGCCATTGAAATTACATTTTTCACTTTTCTCTTAAACCATGAACTGTGTTTGAGCTATGTCACATGCCACGCACATGGTAAAGACATAAAAAGGGAAACAAAGGTTAAACAATTACACAGCTCTGGATTTGAACCATTAGACTATTGCATTTATATAACATAGTTGAAGTGGTTATCTCTATTTGCCACAATCACAGCTTTGCAATACTAATCAAATCATGTGCATACAACCAATTCACATTTCATATCTAGTCTTAAACAATTCATACAGATGATTATTCTCAGCTGACTGTAAATGTGTAGATATACTTAGTAGAATGAGCGATCACATATTTATGAATTTGTTTGCAAAACTGCAGCTCTGCCTTCTCTTTGTACCCTGGAAATCCTTCTCTTATCTCTGCTTTACAATCACACAAGCAATCTCTAGTGCATATCTTCTCATTTTTCTTTCAAGTTGTGATGCAAATGCATGACAATTAACAACAGTTTTCAGCAAAAGCAGGAAGCTGTGCTATTATGCCAAGGAAATACACATGTGGGTTATTTGGTGGAAATACACATGTGGGTTATTTGGTTCTGTTTTAAAGTTCAATACAGTTAGTCCCATACTTTGTAAGTGAATACCCACTGATACACCCACTTCAGTGAAGGTTGTCTGTGCATTACTGTGTTTTGCTTCAGCCAGAGTAATAATTTATAGTTGCAAGCCATTAGCACCTAAAATGGTGTAGGGGCTGCACTATATTTGCATCTGCTACATTAAGTCAAAAGTTTTGTAGTCAGCAATTCTAATGAGTTCCCACCAGATTTGCATTGTTAGAGTGCTCAGAGGGCTGAATCTGCTCTGAAAGCTAACCATGACACTAGGGAACTTGAAGGGGAAGAGACTGGTTTCAGTCATACTTATTGATCCACTTGTGAGTATGTAGGGATAAGTACACTTTTTGGACTGCTTTTTCTACAATAGGTATTTCAGTTGCATGGGCCAGGTTGCTTGGTAAACTGTATAAGCATATATCACAGATATCAGTTATGTCAGATATTGATGGCCTTGGTGGACAACTCATGCATTTACAAGTACCAGTTATGCAGGTTTATGCCATCCATTCATGTTTGTACACATTCATTTTTCTAGTATACTTACACTGTCTGTCCTTCAGTTACAACTGTTGCATTTAGGGATATATCTGTCTGATGATAGCAGTACACAGCCATTACATGGGGAAGTAAAGGCTGTCAGTGCTGCCTGGTATCAATTGTATTCTATGCATGTGCATAGGATGAAAGGTGGACCCTTTAGGTGATCAGCATGTATGCTATCCATTGTCTATACCTACACCCACAGCAGCTGAGGGTTCCCCTTGTGAATCATTACCTGGATTTAGATGTGGTCACCCTGGCAGTGGTGGTGGAGTGTGCACTCCTACCCACTTGGTGTTCCTGCTGCAGCTGTTTTCACAGGATGATATTGTTTAGGGTAGCACATACTGTAATAATTTTGGCACAAGAACTGGGATCATAGTCCAGTGCCACCCTCTCCCCCACATTGTATTTAGGCACTGAAATCATGATTTTATCAGCCCAAACACACATTGTATGATATTTCTTGTTCAAGCATGTGGCTCATTATAGCATTCCTCTGTGATAGTGTGTGTGCATTCTGATGGATGTCATCAGCCATGATTCCAATGCATGTCCTGCATCCCACAGTAAATGGCCTTGTGGCATATCACCCATGGAAAACCTCTTGCAGAGCTGTGAGCTATGCCAGATATCAGAGTTATAATAACTGCCATGGTTGCAAGTGCACACATTCAGGATGACTACTCTAGCATTACAAATGACTTGACATTTAAGGGCATAGAACCCCTTTCTGTTGGTATAAACCCTTCGCTGTTCTCTGGGGTGGTGGTTTGATCTCAATGTGGGTGCAGTCTATGGCACACAAGCCTTCAGGAAAGTGTGTTACAAGGTAGAACTCCTGCATAGTTCTATATCTGTTCTCATGGATACAGGGGAAATATATATAGTCGCTGGCATGTTGTAAAAACATTCAGGAACTGATATACAGTCCTGGACACTGACACCCCCAGAATATCCCCTGTGGGTCTCTGAAAGGTTCATGTGGCTAACATTCTAAGTGCTACACATACCTTGGTCTCTGGCAGTATGGGTTCCCTCAGTTTGAACTTGGTCTCAAGTGATGATGACACAGGTTACAGAGTTCCTGGCATGTGCCACTAGCTACCCTGTAATGTCTTACTATTTTCACTTTACACAGACCATTAAAAATTAAATGGGGTCTAAATACTCTCTTCCACCTTGTTTAAGGTCTCTCAGCAGCAGCGGCATAGAGTTGAGGCTGTTGCACATACACATGCAGAAGAATAGAAGCCGCTGCTAACATTCTTTTTTTCCTGTATAGTTTCTGTGGCTGTATTCCAAAAGATTTTAGAGTAGATGGCTACATGGAATGTACATGATTCCTTTATAGCTTACTGAATAGGTCCAACATATTGGATTGGTTGATTAGCATATAATTCAGCTGCTTATGCACTCATTAGAATAACATGATGTTTATCTGGTTTGCACAGCTCTACACTTCATGTAGTGTCATTTACTGAATACATATCAATGTGCTATCATGTGTACATCATGTGACAAAGCAAACACAGTGTGACTGAATCTTGTAGGGTTTATAGAACCCTGCCCAGAATCAGACTGACCCCCAGTTGGTATACACAAGTAATATTATAAGAAAGTAATAACGCCCTCCTTGTTGGGTGTTATTAGGTAACTGAAAGTACACAGCAATGTGAGTCTTATTTCTCTAATAGCACCCAACATGTGAGGCACTATTGCACTTAGACAAAGGGATAGCTGTTAAGTTGCTTTATATTTGCTTTTTTTAAATTAACATATACATTTTTATATTTTTGATGCAAAATAGTTCCTTCACTTAATGTGATACACATGCAGATACAGAGACAAACACACACATACACACACACATAAATATACAGAGAAACACATGCATACACACACATCTGCCAAATTACAGCCACGTTCTTGAATAAGTGTACTTGTAATTGTGAGCAACTGAATAAAAATAAAAACATACTGTGTATTGCAAACCCCAACTGTCCCTGATTTAGCAGAACTTTCCTGTTTTGCCACCTTTATTTTCTGGTAAATCACTGAGGACTGCAGTAATTCAATAATACCAAACAGTATGGTTTCATACTTCTTATTGTTCAAAAAATGAAGTCTCTTCAGATCTTGAAGAAAGAAGTTGAGGGTCATGCACTCTCCTTCTCTCTCGCTCACTCACTCTCTCTTTGTTTCTCTGCCTCTCTCTCACACATACACATGCACATGTGCGTGAACACACACACACACACACACACACACACACACACACACACACACACACACACACACACACACACACACACACACACATGCATGAACATACCTGCTGTCTCTCACAGAATTGAATTTTTTGCTTTTTTTTTTTTCGTCTCACTATTTATAACTGTTTAGAAGTAAATGTAGCAAAGTTTCAGCAAAACAGCAAGTCCTTGTAACTGCTAATGCAGTTACATCAGGATTCTTATTTATTTTACATTTTTATTACTTTATACTTGCTAAAAGCAAACCTGCATTTAGTGAATGTGAATAATGGCATCTATTTTCTTCTTTTTTTCTGACTGAGCATCATGGCACATTAATATGCTGCTGTAAAGTGGCAAACTTATTTTTTTACTGGGTTATACCAGTAGATTAACTCCATGTTGGAGAATGGATGTTCTCCAGTCAGGGTGATTATGTAATTTTTACCATAGTTTAATATCCCATGTTGCATCCAGTGTGCTGTTGTCAAAAGTCTGAGTATACAACAAACCAGGCATATCTATATAAAGTATTAGGATACCCAGACATGCAGGCAACCCACCTCTAGTACAATGGCGATTTTAGAAATGCCCAACAGTATTCACATGCAGGACTATATCACCCCATAGTGCACCAAGAGTGCAACATGACAGCCACATCTCCATTCAAGATTGTGACATCCAGTGGTGTACCCAACTCACGTCTGACACAAAACGGATAGTAAGACTCTCTAGCAGTGCTCCTATGCAGGACTATGTCACTCTGTGGTGCACCTAATGCATAATAGAGACCCAACTAATAGTAGGCCTGCCTAACAAAAGGTCTTTGCAGTGCTCTGACATATTGTCAGATAGAAGACAACCCCCTGCCAGACACCTGACAGTAGGACTCCATATCATGAGCATAAGTAGTGCTTTGACTTTCTGTATTAAAACTTACACAGCTGAGAGTAAGACTGACCAGTAGTATGTGCATGTAGTGCTGTAACATCCTGTCTCTAACTGAACTTGTTGTCTGCATCCATTACTATGTAACAGCACTATATAAAGCACCTCCAAGAAGAATAAAAACAGCAATGCACAGCATGCATGCAACTAGTTACTACTAAACAACCAAAATAATTAAATGTACAACATGCAAGCAATAGGTAACTACTAAGCTATCAAAGTACTGCATTTGTTTCTATCTCTTCACTCTGTGTACATGCTACTGACATTGTATGGACTTAGAGGAGTAACGTATCTCATCTGTAATTTGAATAAATATATTATAAAATTTGCTATGTTTGCAAAATATTTCCATGTTGTCATTACAGTACCTCTAAAAGAGAAATAAAGTTTACATTTTTAAAAATGTAAAGAATCTGTTATATGAATAAATGCTACATTCAGGGCACTTAGAAATTACACACTGTGATCCACTAAACATGCACTCTGCAGTGTTTATCGGAAAGTATTTGGTTTACAGTCTAACATGCTTATCTTGATGATTTCAAAGTATTCTCCAAAGTATTGGTGCTACATCCTCCATGTTGTGGTGTATGATTAAAAACATGATCTCCCTTGGTGCTAATGTTCATTTAAACATCAATATCATTGCATGCTACCATCAAATTCTGAATGGAAATGTTTCGGTGACATCTGAGGGATAGCATTGCTTATCTGAAAGAATGATGATAATGAATGCCTGCAATGGTGGCATGCAGAGATAACAATGGCCAAAGCAACCTGTATTTTAGCAGTGGATCAGGTGCTTAATGGCACTGCATGGAGAATGGTCATGGCCATCCTATGGTAATGGGCACATGGTCAGGAGCACACACACACACGCGCACACACGCGCACACACACACGCACACACACACACACACACACACACACACACACACACACACACACACACACACACACACACACACACACACACACACACTAGCATTGATATGTTAAAGTAGAGTCTATAGAAAATGCTGGGCTCATGCAGATGATGAATGTAGGGCTGATGATATCACAATGCAAGATGTGCTTTAACAGTCAGATGCACACTATATAATCATGGAATTATAGGAAATGCAAGACAACTGAGTCTTACTACCATTAACTCCTTGCCAGCACCCACCCTCAAACTGCACCTCTTCTCTCAATGAGAGCTGGGTCACTCAACCCCAGAGTTTTTTTTTTTTTAATACCCATCCAATCATCCAGGTCTAGTCTGAAGTCAGATAGTGCATTACACTGCTCAATGTGCAAGGAGCAGGCTGTTCCAGACATGGCAGAGGCAATATGTAATGAACCTATATCTCCACTGTGCTTTATTTATCTGGTAGTGAAGATTTACATCTCTCTGTGGTATTTGTGGGTCTATTTGATTTGTGGAAATACAAGACACCCTGGACATGGAGAGCAAAACACAGATCTCTCCTTAGGAGTCTGTTAGATACTGACTAAAGGGATAGCACTTTCAATATTTTCTTGTAGGGAAGGTTTTTTGATCCAATGATCTGCTTAGTTAGAAACCTCCAGGGTTTTCTAGTTGCTTGATTTGACCAGGGAAGTATATCTCAGATGGAGTGTTGTGTACAAAAATTGACCTAATTAATGCTGACTATAAGGGGACAATGATCTCTTTAGATCTGGATAATATCCCTTGAACAATTAAATGTAGTATTTTATGACTACTGTCATTACAAGATGATCAAAGGTGAGGTAGCTATCAACCCAAGTTCCAAGGTCCCTAACAGCAGTCTCATTTTGCAGTAGGTTAATGTCTATGCTATATGCTGAGGAGGAGGGATGTTTACCAAATGTGACAATATCGTACTTTTTAACAATTGATTCGGGGCCATTACTAGTAATTCAGGTACTTACAACTGCAAGATCTTGCTGAAAAGCTTGGGCATCAGAGGGAAAATTTTCAATGACTCCCTTTTTTCCGTCATCTGCAGACTTAATTAGACAGAGGTCTTGTTCATTGTCTTGTGATTGGAAAAGTAAATGTGGAAGAAAAGAGGTCCCAGCACTGGGCCCTATTGAACATAAGGGTCTATATTAGAACACTGAACATTCAAAATTTTGAGTGTTCTAATATCGAACACTATGAATCGAAAATTTAAAACATCGAACATTCAGAACAGCGAATTTTTTCCTAGGGAAAAATTTGCTGTGCCAAAACACATACACACAACACAAGCACACCAAACAAACAGCAATCCACACACATACACCTAAACTCTTACACCTAACCCTACACTAAACCATACATACACCACTAACTATCCACGTACCTTAACCCATAACCTAAGCCTAATGTCCATCACCATCACACAGTCACCTACCTCGCGCCTTAACCCCAACACCCCTACCCCCTAACCCTCATGTCCACAAAATCGCATACTTACCTGACCCGCGCCCTAACCCTAACTCACCTAAACCGCCCTAACCCTCACATCAACACAATCGCACACTTAGCTGAATCCGACCAGTAACTTTCCACCACAGCTCTGAAAATACCGAAGCAACAGAAACGGACAACCAAATTCTTTCCCTAGAAAACAATTCGGTTTTCTGTTTCTTTGATATTTTTGGTATTAGAACAGTCGAAATTTTAAATGTTCGGTGTTCTAATATAGACCCGAAAATCATTGGTCACGTTCAAACTTTCTGAGGAAGCACCTGCCAGCCCCACCACCATAAGATATGGTAGACCGATGAAAAAACAATCTGATACTAAGCATTTTACAGTACTATACTCAGTACAGATAAGATACTGAATAAATGAATATTATCCCACGAAATACTTATTGAGGGAAATTTGTAAAGAATAACCATATCAGTTTCAATCTCTTGCACACAGAGATCATCCTAGATTTTTCAAATTGCACCGACTCGTCAGGCTATGTGATTGCGCTGTCACTTGTGCAACAAGTAATACACATAGCTTTGGTGCAGAAGGTTCTGGATTCTGCCCCCATATTAGGGAGTTAAACTGCTGGTAATGCAGCATTCCTAAGTGTGTTGTCCTTTAGATAAGACAATAAACAAAGATCTTATCTGCTTGAGTTGGTGGTAGTTCAAGTGGATATAAAAGATCACATAACAATTATTGAGAAGACTAGGGGTCATTTGTTTAACACAACATAAAAAAAATTTGTTTACATAGTTACAAACTTTGCATATTTATAAACACGTAAGCATATGAGTCTACCTGATTACGCTGAAAGCTGAGAAGAACGGCAATAAGATAACCGGCACCGGAAGATCGACAACAGACAAGACCGGCAGTTGAAAATCCCGATGCTAAGAACACAGACATGTTAAGGTAAGTGTGTGATAGGGACAGACTTAAGGGTTAGGGGCGGATTAAGTGAGTTAAGGTTAGGGTGCGGGTAAGGTAAGTGTGGGATAGTGACAGACTTAAAGGTTAGGGGCAGATTAAGTGAGTTAGGGTTAGGGTGCGGGTAAGGTAAATGTGCGATAGTGACGGACCTTAGGGTAAGGGTTTGGGTTAACGTTGGTGCATATATAGATGTGCATGTAAGGCTAAGTGTAGGGTTGTAATGTTTTTGGTGTGCTTGAGTTGTGTGTGTGTTTTTCGGGAAAGTTATTTGTTTTGTTGATTGTCGGGATTGTGGTTTGTCGGGCATGTGAATTTTCATATTTTTGAACTTTCAATTTTGTCATGTCGGTTATTTCATTGTCGGTGTTTTGGCGTGTCGGTGTTATCAGGTAGACCCAAACATAAATATATATATATATATATATATA
>NC_056739.1:1889668567-1889841067 GCF_019279795.1 Protopterus annectens | reverse complement strand
TTGGATGGGATTACAGCTGTTCGAGGCTATGGCTGTCAGTTAGTGAATTCAAACAGCTGGGGATGAAGCAACTGTAGGAAGCCATTTCTGTCTATTATATGTAAAAAAAAAAAAATACAGTAAACTCTCTGTTAAGGGGAATTCAATCAACCAGTAAAAAAAAAAAAATCGAAGAAATGCAGTACAAGTTTCATGTTTTGCACTTTCTGTTTTCCCCCGCAGAAACATACCTCACATTTTTAGAGTTGCAGAGTTTTAAAAATGAAGATAAGAATAAATTCCCTCTTTCCCTGACCTGAGAACAAGTCAAACCAAACAAATAGTATAGGGTACAGTATTAGCCAGGCCTATTTTTAATTGTAACTCTCAAGCAACCAGAAACTACAGTTATTTGGCATCTACCAATCCTCATGAGTAGTGGTTAACTGAGATTTGCCAGTATTACATATCTATATATATATATATATTTATATATATATATATATATATATATATATATATATATATATATATATATATATATATATATATATATATATATATATATATATATATATATATATATATATATATATATATAGATAGATATATAAAATCTTTCTCTATTTTGCTATACACGAACACGCACATACAAAAAGCTCAGTGACATATAGCTGCATGTGTTCATAGGTTCGTATGCTCATAGTTCTATACTTAGGTAATGGCCACTGGGTCCTTTATTATCCCAGCCAAGCATCCTGTTTGTATTGTGAAAATTTATGTGCCTTACATTTTATTTTAAGGGGTATATGCATGCTAGGGCAAGACTTACAGGCTGTCTCTGTTCCTTTGAAACATAGATGCTAGACCCAGGATGTATTTCTAATTTCCCATCCACTGGTCTAAGTTTCTCTTGGAAAGGGCTATGAAAGAACTCTGCTTCACACAGATTGGAAGCTTGTTTTAGAGAAAAGGAACTCTCTTAGACACATGCCTGTTCCTCCAGTGTGTCCTATTTATACTGCAAGCAATGTTTAAATCTGTAGATTGTGTAATTATGATGTTATTTGTTTTCTGGATATGCAAAAGTTCCATTAGAGTGGGATTCAGGGATGCCTTGTATGCCAGGCTTAGATCACTATTCAGCAACCTGTAGGAAACAGAGTATAGAGACAGAGCTGTGAGGTGATATGAATAGGGCATGTTTACACCCAATGTTCTTTTTATGAAGAAACGATGTGGATGTAGCAGTTATTGCATGTGCCTAGCCAGGCACACACTGAAGGGGGCATTGTCCTCTATGATGGGCCTGATGAAGGCTGAATACAATGAAGCAATGACTTCCCTGGACCTAGATGCCATAAGGTCAGCAACATAGAATGATTTCCTTACTACCTTAGACACATGATGGTCAAAAGCCAGGTTACTATATACATACATACATACCCAGATTCTTGGCTACTGGTTCTACTGTTAGGGTGCATTATCAGTGAAGTAATTTCCTGGGGTAGCTGACTTCCCAAAGAGTACTATTATGCATTTCTTGGCATTGTGTTTTAATCTATGGTTTTGGCACCAGTCATTTGTCTGTGTCACTCATTCCTGCAGAATTTTAGTGTCTTGGGAGGAATTCTATGACTGCTTCTAATTTGCAATCATCTGCAAACTTGGTCAGCCAGAGGTCCCTGACATTGGCCTTGACTTTCTAGAAGTAGATTCCAAAAATGAGAAGACCCACAGAGCCCTGAGGGATGTTACTAGTGGCTGGCCTCCTTGTGGAGGTGGTCTCTCCTATCCTAACTTCTTGGGTCCTATTTGAGAGACAACTGGCTATCCAGTATGTAACATGGGGGTTTATGCCTATATCGGTGTGTCAGTTAGTTTAGAATGCCATTGTAGGGTAATGTATCAAATGCCTTAGGCAGGTCAATGTAGGCAGTATGCACCATTTTGCCCTCATTCACTGCCTTGGTGACCTTCTCAAAGAAGTCCATCGGGCTGAGTAAGTGATGTGTCCTTGAAAAAAGCAAACTGGGTTGCATACAGTTTTTGCAAGTGTTCTATGTCATTGTTAAGCATCTCCTTGATAATTCTTTCCAAGACTTTGCAGTGAAACTAGCCAACCATATTGGTCAGTAGTTCCTGTGGTCTATTGATGACCTGCCCTTGTGCAGGGCAATGACTGTTGCAGTCCTCCATTCACATGGCACAAAGCCTGTCTGGAGGGTGTAGTTAAACAGTGACTCAAGTGGCCCCAATAGGTCATGTTTCAGGTTATTTAGACACCATGCTGGGATATTATTGAGGCCCATCAGTGATTTTTGGCTTTAGAAACCACATCTAGGGCCTAGTCCTTAGTGATAGTTGAGGTAGGTGTTGTTTGATGGTATTGCCTGGGGTGGGTGGGAAAGAGGGGGCAAAACTGGAGATAAATGTGTTGACCAGCAGAGTTTTTGTGTCTTTGAGCTCCATGTAGGTCGCTCCATTTACAATCAGTTTTCTAAGGAAGGCCTTGTGGCTGTCATTTACCTGGAAGGCTCTCTATAAATTTTAGTAGACTTAATGTTGCCCTCTTGTTTATTTAGGTTAATGAGTGTGTTTTATCATGATGGGCATAGCACTTCCTAATCTTGGCTCTGACTTTTATTTTGTCATACAACTTGTTTATGCTTGGAGTCCACCAGAATGGTATGTTTTTTGAGTTAGTTTTGGGCTTATTTCTGATAGGCACAGCTGTCTCTGCATTTATTGACATGATTATACTGGATTTCTGTAAACAATTCTGCACAGGCAAATGTGTTCTCAGGGTATAGGGGGCAGCTGGAAATGCTGACAGGTTATCGCTTAGTACTAAGAAGTTTGCCTTAGAATAGTTCCTAAATGTTAAGGACTTAACCAGGGTCACACAATTGATTCCTATTATGAAGGAGACAGCTTGGTGGTTTGACCTTACCAGACAGGAAACTACACTTGGGGGGTGTACTGATTTCTCCCATGTTTATGAGTACCAGGTTGAGTATGTTGGCACCCCTAGTGGCCATATGGACTATCTTGTCCAAGGTGTTTCTGTTTTCAAAGTCAAGAAATCTCTGGGTCTGTTAAGGAAGTGTTCATGTAAGTATCCCAATATGTACAGGGGCAGTTGAAGTCACTTTATGAATATGGTATTTGGTTGAATGATGAGGACCTCCAGTAAGTCCAAGAATGAGTTAATGGGTTTCTGGCATCATAAAGGGTGACCTGTAACTTACAAGAATATGAGAAGAGACTTTGCCAAGGGAAATCTGGACATAGAGAAGTTTGATCACATTGTCCTGTTTGACTAGTCTTGAGGTGAGTTTGTTGTTGATATAGATTGACACACCTCCACATTTGGTCATTGCCTGTGCAGTAGCTGGCCTGAATATGTGAAAGGCATTGTAGCCCTTCACAGATGGGGTGCTCACTGTGACCTTAAATCATATCTCAGGAAAAGCACAGATGCTCATATTCTCTATGGTGAGGAGAGATTGGAGATTGTGGAATTTCTTGTTTAGTTTTCTGGCATTAAGCAGTAACACATTTAGGTTCCCTTGGATTGGTTTTGGTATGATGGAAGATTTGTCACTTCGACATTACCTGAAAAAGGCAGTATGGGGGTGCTTAAGCCAATATTCAAAAGCCTAGACAGTACAGCTGCAGACCACCCTTTGCAAGGCAACATGGTCTGCTGACTATATCCTCCCATGTTGACAAATATTGCTTCCCCTTGGAATGACACCAGTAACTAAGTCAATTGTTGAAGTTAATTCATATTGTGGTAACATCCCTGGTGAAGGTAGAATACTGCTCACTGCTAGGCACAAACTAGCCTGGGACACATAGTCCAAGAGCTCCTAATGTCTCTCTTCATATAGTCTGGGGAGGTATTTCTCACATTCTGATATACTACAATGTTCAGTATTAAAGGTGGAAATGTGTATGCAAGTGTCTGCAGTCTAGGGTTAGAGTAAGGACAATGTAATATGATAGCTTTAGGTTTATTCATGTGTGCAAGAATATAGGTTGAGTTTTAAGTCTCTTGTATAGTGTTACTGTTAAGGAAAGGGTTTTTCGTAAGTTAATGTGATGGGTTTAGGGTCAGGGCCAGGGTTATGTTCGTACTCGTGAGTAAGGGTGGGTTAGAAAATGCTTGCAAGAGGCCTGAGAAAAGCATAAGAGAATAAATTGAATGAACCAGTTACAAGGTTTTAATAAGCATTTGTGGGAAATGAGACATCATTTGTTTCATTAAGAAAGTCTTCAAGCAGATGCTTAAGAGTCTATTTTGGAGAAATATGAAATGAAGTTATTCGCATTATTCCATCTTTGCTGGCATTTTGTTTAGAGTCTGTGTACTACATTTTGTGACAGTTTTCTAGGAAAATTCAAGTCTCAGTTTTTAAACTATACATTTGGCATCTTGTTGTTATGTATACCTAGTCCCTTTTCAGATTTTCTTACATGTGTAAAGGATTATAGAGTAATATTTTTTTAATTTCTTGAGTGAATAGTCCAGCTTTTCCTCATGGAACTAAGCCTTGGACTGATACTGGGTGAAATAAGAAACAAAAACGTTTCTATACATGGGTCAGCCGTTCATTCTAATGTCACACAGATTCAGCAGCTTTGTGCATAGTCTGCAAACAAGAATTTCTCTAACCGTGTCCCAGTTAATAAAAATGTGAGGATTCCTCTGAAGACTTTCAAATACCTAGTTACATTTCTGGAGTTTCTACTGCTAGTTAATATATTCTAGGAAAGCAATGCTGATTGTCAAGGTGACAAGAGGGGCTATGCCTACATTAATAGATATGCGGCCATATAGTGTGAATATGAGAAGCAGACAATGGCAAACATATCCTGTCTGTCGTGCAGTGAGTCTTAAGGCATAGACATAATTTGTGCAAGACAGTATAACTGCTCCTTTAAACTTTGACCAGTATCAGTCAAGTTCACATATGAGAATATTTTGTTTAGACTGCACTAAAAGTGCTTTCCATATAGAGCTTGTATCTGAGGAGGTGAGACAATTGAAGTCCATCTCTCCATAACTATCTCACCTTCTGCAATGGTATATGTGATGTATTTAGAAACATCACAAGATACAAATATAGACCAGAGCTATAGTTTTACCACAAGAGTTTCTTGTCTGTTACTTGCAGATATTTTCTTGCAAAAAAATGTTCCTGTTGAAAATCCAGTGAGTGACTGCTTTGAATGGCAATGCAATCTCTCTTAGCTGTCTGACAAAGAAATCATTACTTTCTAACCTAATTTGTTGTTTTTCTTCTATATTTTGGAAGCATGATGTTCCTGAAAATGAAGGTGTCTATCTTCTGTATGCTGTAGTAAAATAAAATCTTACTTCCCTAGCAGCTTCTGCTACAACACATTGAATTATAACTCCACAAGGATCATTTTGCTAATTCCAATACATCAGATAAAACCTTCCTTGAAAAGATACTAATTACAACCATGCTCACTCAGACACATGCATACCCATACAGATTCATGTACTCCTCCACAAACATACACACACACACACACACACACACACACACACACACACACACACACACACACATACACACACACACACACACACACACACACACACACACACACACACACACACACACACACACACGCACACACACACAACACACACATACACGTGCACATGCTCACATGCACACACACACAACACACACACACATGCACACATGCACATGTGCACACATGCACACACACACACACACACACACACACACACACACACACACACACACACACACACACACACAGATATGTACAAGGGGGTTACTTTTGTATACACTCGGTCACAGCACAACAAATATTCCCTTTTACCCATAATGGCTCCACACACTGAACAATTCCCCTCCAACAATTTAAGCAAAGCACCAAAGAACAAAATACACAAACTAAATACAATAGTATTCACAAATACAAGGAAAAATACAAAAAGATATTTTTTATAAAATAAAGCCATAAACCTATCAGTAAAACAATACAAAACAATACAAAAATTCAGTGACATTCAGTTAGAAGATTTGTACACTGCTAGGAAATCAGCATGTACAAGAAATTTCAGCCACAAGATATCATCTTAAGCAATATTTTTCAAATATATATTTCATGCAGTAGAGTGTATACAAGTGTAAACATTTTAAGAAAAGTTTTTTGCCAAACAGACAACTATTGAGTATGGTTTAAAGAGTAACAGTCATGAAGTTAAGCTGGCCTTAATTTTGATTACTATGATATGGTAGTTGAAGAGTTGTAAAACTGACAATGCAGATATAACTCAGACTGTGGCAGCGTCTAGGATCTGGGCCCTGTCCCTTTGTGGTATCTTGTATTTTGATAAGTAAGTACCATGCATAAAACTAATTAAAGAACAAATACAAACCAATAATTTACACTCCAAATAGTCTACAAAAAGCAAAAATATACAGTGATTACAACAAATGTAAGGGGCTCTGTGAACTGATTGTTTAGGGAGAGATTCACTTGGACCCATTCACAGGGTCCAATATATTATATGTCACCTAGAATAAGGAAGCTAGCACGGATAAAGGAAAAGGCAGAGGTGCAACAAACGTTCTAGCACTGCAATACAGAAATAAAAAAGAAAAAAAACGTGATGGTGTTGTTTCATTATTTATTTGTCAACAGTGTAAATTCTCTGGCAGAGGTGTCTCTTTTCAGGGGGTATGCAGGGACACTGTGATTAAATTACTTTCTTTTTCACACTGCAAAAAGATGTAGAGTGAAGAAATGAAAGACTACTGGATAACAATTGCTAAAAGCTCATACCAGTAACCATATAAAGCATTCTGTTTCTGGCCTCAGTTTCCATCTGGATAATTAAGTAATCTGTTCAAGCAAAAAAAAAAAAAAAGTTATGGCTCTGTTGAAAGACATTCACAGGGATTCAATAAGTTTTGTGCAGCCTTTGCACGAAGCCTACACAGTGTTTATGGGTTACAGCAGAGCTTATTGCCCCAACCTACTTCTCAAAACTCAGTTAGCCTTCTCTTTTACTGAATCATGGATGCATAGTAATCACCTTGCCTTAAATGCCAATAAAACAAAGTTAATGCTCTTCTCCCCAACCAAAAACACCAATATAGACAAAAACTCTTTTATAGTGACTGCTCAAAATAACAGCCCCATAGAAATATATCACATACCAAACTGCATGGTGTTATAATTCATGAAAATCTAAAATTTGACATCCATATCCAAACTAATATCAAAACACTCACCAAAAACTAGGTCTCCTGTATGGACACAATCATTACCTTACCCTCTCCACCAGACACACCCTTACCTCTACTTACCTTCCTCTGTCTCTTATGTACGGCACCCCCCCCCATTCGCCAATCTTCAGCTAGGCTTACAGGCCAAGTTGGAAGACTGTTACAATAAAATCTCCAAATTTGCCACTGTCATTGCATCACTGTCCCTCTCTCTCTCTACTCCCTGAAATGGCTTGAACTTCCTTGCTACCTCACACTCCTTAGACTTACTACTGCTCACAAGCTCATATTCAAACCTTCTAGTTGTCTTTCTCTGTCCACCTCTTTAACCTCCTACATTCCTAACCGCTCTCTAAGATCAGAAAACCACAATCTTCTAAACATATATAAGCCTCGTTGACCCCTTGGCCACCTACTATTATCCTGCACCCTAACTAAACTCTGGAATTCTCTCTCTACCACCCTTCAGAATACTCAGAGCCACTCAAACTTCAAAGCTCTTCTCCAATCTCACCCCCTTTCAAGTGAGAATGTTCCTGTACCTCTATCACATAAACTCTTTAACACCATCTCCCATGCACTATATACCTCAGCCTTCTATCACTGTGCTCTCTTACCCTTTGCCTCTACTTCATCTCTTACCCTATACCTCATAAACTTCCCCCTAACTCACTCCCTTTCTCCACTACATACCACCTTTTACCTCTCCCACCTTCCCCCAACCCACTCCCTTTCTACACTATATACCACCTTTGACCTCTCCCACCTCACCTTCTTCTCTCTGCCCCCTCCTCATATTTCTAACTTCCAAAAAAAACTTGTTTTTTTATCTGTACATAAATGTTTTACTTACATGTTTTTTTCATCTGAAATGCCTGTACTTTTAATATGTTTAGACTACATGAATCCCACTTTTGTAAATCATTACCTAGGATTTGAAATGTTATGTCTTTTTTTAATAAATTGTATATTATCTCTGTATTTTTCACTGTTCTACTGCTTTATTTACTTTTGTATAACTATTGTAAAATTGTCGATATCCTGTGGTGTTTTTTCTCCGGGCGTCCACTGAAAATGGGCTTTTCCAGGCCAAGTGGACTATCCTAGTCATCAAACTGTAATAACTAATAAATAAATATTGCATATTCATGCTGCTCATCATACTTAGATGAATACAAACACAGGCTTATGGCCAGCAGCAGTTTCGCTGGACAGAAAACTATGTAGAGCAGCACCCTCACTGAAAGAGGATGCATTCAAATTTGTTTACATGCAAACGTGTTTTTTGAGATTGTCACAATGACAACTGGGCATAAAAATACTGCAATGCCATCAGTAATAACATAGTAAAGAAAAGTATACTCACTGCACTGTACAATATAAAAATAATGAAGGGTGGGGTTTAAATGCGAAGGACAAATACAAGGAAGTGTACGCTGGGCAGGGTTAGTGTGCTCTTGAAAATGGGCACAGACATGTATGACAGAAGTGAATAAAGAGTAAGAAGTCAAGAAAAATAAGTCAATGTCTCCAAAATGGAATATTGACATTTATGTATACTTTAAGCACAAGTCAGTAGCATAACATTAGCACAGTATGTACTGCTGTTTACACCTCCTGACCAAGTATATTATGATATAAGCACACATTATAGTATATATGTAATGGTCACACAAGGTTACATGTCAATGAAGTTGAACTTTTTGCGATATAAACATCAGTGACATGCTAACTGAAGAGGACATGTAGCAAGGATGGCATATAAATTAAGGGTATGTACATACTCTGAAGAACTGCAAAATTATATGTTTCAATATGACTGACTTGTCACTATAATCCTCAACCAACCAGGGACATATAACAACAGACTCCAAGACAAATGTAGACAGAAACAGGTACAATCATGGACACTTTTACAATATTATGACCATTAATCTGCAGCACTGACAGAATATGCTTGTGTAACTTATTATAAATATTCTTCAGGAACAGATGTCTGCAACTGTAATGATTATCAGCATTCTATAAGTGGAATTCAACACCCCTTTCCCAAAAATGAAAACTTTTTGGATGGTTCAAGAGGGACAGTGTTAAAAGTGGAGTTAAATCAAGGCTAATCATGGCCAGTTGATAGGTTTTCATGACACATAATACAAAATTACCACTTGCAAGCAACAAACCAATGCCATTAATGTCACTGAGCTGTGTATTTACTCAGTGCAACACAGAAAGATGTATCACACATGCATCTAGTAGAACACCTTGAAGGGAAGTCTGCACTGTCAAATCCTAATGGGTATACATCCCAAAGAATAGTTCCGTTTGGCCTGCCAGATATCTGGGAGCTCTCTTTGCCAAATGTGATACACTTGAGTAAAGCATCCCTGGCTGATGTAGGTATCAGCCATACGGATGACAACACATGCAAACACCACACTATTATAAGTGGCTTCTCTACATACAGCTGGGTATTGTTATGCATCTGACACATACAGTACCAATGGATATTGTCTGAAGCATTTATAATCAATGAGTGACTTAAGAAGTTATTCATTATAATGAATGGTACAGCGGTATGTGATAATGATGACAATGCATCAACTATGCTCATGTGCACAGAAAGTACAGCAGTCCAAAGTCAAGTGTCAATGATTGAGGAAGCAGTCATTGTAGTATTGTACACATACCAAAGAATGCATGCAGTACTCACTGTAAGCACATGTCAAAACTCAAGACATGTGACACATGGTCACTGACCACTGACATTGCCATTCAAAATGTTATACTGTCAATAAATCCTGGCATACATCCATATGTGCTCATACAAACTAAAAAGTGGCAATAGTGATGTGATGTAGTGGAACATCCATGATGCAGTATAGTCACACTATAGCTGTACATAGGCTACAATCATATGTCATAGGTTCATATGTTCATAGGAGACTACTAGGCTAATGGCCCAACAACCCATATAAGCCTAGCCAGAGTTAACCTGAGTGTAACAATTTTCAATAGCTAGGGGAATGAAGTTCTCACAGGTATGAGACTATGCTATGGTATGTAATCTGTCTGCCTCTGTCCATGAGTGTCATGGACACCACGTCAGCAGTAAATTGATCTAGGTTGCACCTGAAGAGTCGAACGGAAGGAGTTTGCTTTATGTGAATGGGACACTTGTTTCAGATAAGGTGTAGTCTCTGAAAGATGTATCTATCTCTCCCACATGATTTATTTATGTCAGAGGCTAGGTTAGGATCCTTGGAACGAGTGACCATTATGCAGTTTGAATTATGAATGTGTAACATTTCCATCAGGGCTGGACTGGACACTGCCCTTTAGGCCAGACACAGATCACCCCTTAGTAGTCTGTGGGAGATAGAATACAGTGATAGGGATTTCAGTCTGCCTGTGTAAGACTTATTTTTTATAACCTGAATCTCCCTGGTGAGAAAACTCTGGTTTGGCTCCAGCTGTTGCAGATATCTAGTGAGGTACATGCCAAACGGTGCACTGCTCTCAATTATTTGTGTGATGAAGGCCAAAAAATTGAATTATAACATCCTTTGATGTTTTTATGTAGCTATATGCCCTTAAGGAACCTAATTAGGTAGGATAATTGAATTATTATTAGTTGACTTTGTATAAAAGGTGCGGTTTCTCAATGATTACTTGTCTAAAGAAGTTGGGGCAGAGACCCCTCGAAAGTGCTTACAAGTATAGTAATAAAATCTGTTTTTATAGCTGTTGGTCATCAAGTCAAGTTCTATTGCTGCTGCTTGGATCCTTGCGTGTTTGGTTTTGAAGTTGTTATCCTTTGATATGGATGCCATGCCCTTACGTATGAGGTCAGCCACATAGAAGGACTTTTTCACCACTGTGGACACAGGGTGGTTGAAGATAAGATTAGTATCAACATGAATACCCAGATCACATACCACTGGGTCTACTCTTAGGGTGGTGCTGTCTATATTATAATTAGGTGGGGTATTGCTTTACAAAAGCTATTAATGATTATTTTTTTTTGCATTTAGTTTCTCTCCATGGCTGTGGCAACAGTCATTTATGTGCATTAATCCTTTCTACAGTATACCTGTATTATTAGTGTATTCAATGATTGTTCCAATTTGCAGTCATCCACAAACTTGGTCAGACAAAGACTGTCTGCATTTGCATTGACTTCTGAGAAATAAATACTGAGCAAGAAAGAGCATGGTATAGAACACTGTGGTACACCTCTGATGACCAGCCTCTTGCCAGTGGTGAATTCACCCACTATGAGAGTATGTGTCCTGTCAGTGAACCATTTGGTGACACACCTGGTTAAGTAAGGGTTTATGCCCAGTTGAGAGAGATACTCTATAATACCTGAGTGGAGAATTGTGTCAAATACCTTGACTAGGTCAACTTAGGTGGGATACACAGTGTTTTTCCTCATCCATGATATTGGTGACCTTCTTGATGAAGTCAGCCACATTTAACAGACATGATCTATGCTTAACTAATCCAAATGGGGATAGTTCCAAAGTCAGGAGATTAGCTATGTCCTTGTTGACAAGGTACATGATGAATATTTCCATGGCCTTACTAATGAGACTATTCAGGCTTATGTGTTTCTAATTCCCTGTGTATGTTGATTGTTCCCCCTTGTGCACAGGGATGACTGTTGTTGTCTACCATTTTGCCAGAACATAGCCTGTCTGGAGGCTGTGTTTAAATAGGGATTCAACTGGGTCTGCTAGGTCAGGTCTGTAGTTATTTCAAAGGTAACCTGGGATGTTGACAGGCCCTATTGATGCCATGGTTTTAGCCTTTGAGAGAGCAGAAATGTTCTCTTGAAATAACAGGCTGAGAAATGGTGGCAGATATACTCCGGGTGACAACTGGTGGGGATAGGGGGGGTGAAGTTTTATCCAAATTTGTCAGCTAGCAGGTTGTCTATTTCCTCTGGTTGGGTATGGGTGGTGCCATCCACCATAGCTCTGCATATAGCTGAGTATTCCCCTTAAGTTTTCACAAGTAGTTACAAAATGCTTTGTGAAACCATCTCCAAATACAATGTTGGGTATAATACACCTGCAAAACAGTGGAGCTGTTAACAGAGTCATACAACTCAGCCTATTTCTTATCATTCCATCAGCTGTACATCGTATGCCTTTATGTTTATCTGTGGAAATGTGTGCATGAGGGCCCTGACACCATATATGGACACATTACAACTGAGGTGAAAGCAGTTCATGAGAACATTTAATGACACAAATGCTGACAGTCCCACAGTGCTGCTGTGAAACACCTAAATAATCCTTGTGAATAACAATATAGTTGTACATACAATGAATTCTCCAAGGTAACAAGTGAATCTGAACAAGTCATATGTCAATATATATAACAGCACTACAATATGTGGATGATCCCAGGCATATGTACCCATGTAATCAGTATGATGTAGTATAGCCCCATATCAGATAACATTTCCAGATGCTAGATATACACATGCACACCCATACCATACTGCAGTGGTCACTGTGATGGTTGAATTACAACTATGTAGAATGTTGATATACTCCACTATAAGAATACATGCCTTAGTAAGGCGACAATATACATAACATCATCCCATGTCAGCAGTCCTCAGGAGGCATATTACTGCAGCTTTTATGAAGGAACATGTAACCAAATGGCAGCAGCGGCCATCAATGTAGTAAATCAAATCACTGATTGGAATACACTGATGTAGGGCTACAGTAATTCCACACCTCAACATAACACATGTAGATGGTGACAACATTGATATGTGCAACCTTCAGAGGGTCACAAGACATTACTGGGCTAGTGATCAAGACCATATGAAATCCTAACAATTATTATACCACTTAAACAAAACTTGATATATCTATGTGACAGGAGATATTAGGTGTATGTGCATATATGTCTGTACGTGTCTGACTTCATTACAGACTGCCTCTATCCATATGTGGCATGTGCAGCACCCCAAGACAGAATTAGCAATCACACATCCAGTGGGCTGGAGATGGTTTGCACAGGGTAATGTATCTGCAGCAAGTATGTTATCTGTACAGAGGGAACAGAGGATTTTGGATTCATGGAGTTAAATAAAATGTTCTCCTGAATGGGAATCAAATGAAAAGAGCTTCAAAACATCACACAATGACTGTAACACACCACCAACCACATGCACACAAGTTGATTGAGGTCAGAATCAAATACAACACCTGTGTAGGTATAAAAGCTGGATTCTATACAACATAAGACTAGCACCACCATAGATGTCTAATGTTAACACTGTTAGAATGCACTTTAAAGAGGATGGCATCATAATTGTCTGGTGAGAAGAAAACTTTTTGGAGGAGTGTGTGGTATAGATGTAGGGGTAATTCAATAAAGCCTACACAAAGCTATTCTCCGTGTAGGATTAGTGTTAATGCTTGGACATGGAACATGTCCACTGAGTGATCTAGGAAACAATGCTGGGGGTGTGCATGAGCCTCCCAGCACTGTGCAGACACAGATATGATCATAAAATGCAAATCACCTCATCTGCTGGTGAAAACCATGCAAATGAGCTGATTTTGCAATCCTGGAAGGAGAAAGACATCCGTGTAGGTGCCGTGTCTGCAGGAAAAACGTATGCGGTTACTAGCCATGTACCAGAATGTAAAAAAACAAAAAAAAAGGGGGCCTTAACAACTCAAATAAAAGCATGTATTAGCTGCATTGGGCATGTAAGTTGCCAAAACTATCACCATTGACATTTAAAAGTGATGCAATTAATGGAAAATTAAACATTGTTTTTTATCACATATGTCATGTTTAAGCAGCATGCAGCGACACGCAAATATGCTAGCTTGCAAAAAAAAAAAATTAAATTGTAAAATATGATATTTAAAGCTATACTGAAGTTTCCCATTATACTGGCCAGCATGCAGAGTCATACAATGGCAGGCTATAGTGGTAGCTAAGGACAAAGTGTCTGGTGTAGTGCAGCATCTAGGGTATTCGCAGTTAGGTGTATGTAAATGAGCTAAGTTTACTGAATAGAAAAATGGGCCCCCATGTCGGCAGGTACTAACTGTGTAAAGGCTAGAACTGTGGCAGTGTAAGCCGAAGAGACAGCTGACATGAAAAGGGTGTGTGTCACGATTTGTATAAAAACATTGGAGCTCAGTGTATCCTGTTTGCGCTGAGCTAAGAACAGCTAAGCAGGGGGTGTGTTTGATGCTGCTAAGCTGTGCTTAGATGGTTAAAGAAAAGTTAAACATGCTCGTGTACAGGAGAGGGTCAAATCTGCTGAGCAATGTTTATACTGGAGCAGTGAGTTTCTGCAGTGTGGGGCTTAGAAGTGGGGAAATTGAAAAAAAAAACAAAAATAAAAGGAAATAGCTTATTTGAACTATTTCTTACTGTAATTGGTACACCTTGTTTGCTGTAGCATAGACTAGATCCAGGCCTGCTGAATCTAGTTTTGTTTGTATGCTTGTTATTTCCCTGAAAAGCTAATTCCACCTAAAATGTGGCTTTTCAGCATTTCTGTGGATCCCTAGTGATATCTGCAATGCTTACTGTACTTATTTCCTTGTTTCACTTGAAAGAAAGTTACTGTTTGTCATTTTTGCATTTAAGTTACCTGGCACTTGCTCACTAAAGCAATTATATAAGTCAGCACTATAAAATTAAAAGCACTACACCCTCACAAATACCTTGCTCCCCATTGGCCATTTTTTTCAATTATAAAGAAATTCCCAATACTATTCTAGCATGTCCAAAGGTCAGTTGTCAATCTCCTCTCCAGTCCAGCTGGTGAATCTGGGAATCTTGAGGCAATGTTACAACTGCCTCATGTACACAGACAACCCTCTCCTCCTCCCAACAAATTCCAACACATGTGAGAGATGCAACCATATAGCCAAACTGGAGGCTAAGCTCTCTCAACTCAGTACTGGTGTAACCAGTCAGGAGGAGAAGGAAACCACACTCACTACAATTCCAGTCTCACATATACCTACCACGACAGCAAACCAAACACATAAACACACAAAAACATACTTGGAGGCTCTAAATAAAAATCTGCCTAAGCAGCAGAGACCTCCAAAGCAGACACCCAAGCAACCGCTACCCCAAAACAAACACATGCAACACATAGCTCACAAAGCCAGTGTGCCGAACAGTCACAGCCCTTAAGGCTAAACAACACACCTGATAAACTTGTAATAGGTGACTCTATCATCAGGCACACTGACGTCCCACTCACCAGGCTGAACAAGGAGAAGGTCACGGTGAGCTGCCTGTCAGGTGCTAGGATCCGCCACATAACACAAGCACTCAGGTCACTCCAAGGCAAGTACAAATATGACTCAGTTATTGTCCATGCTGGTGTGAATGACCTGAGACGTACCTCCCTGGACTACATGAAAAGAGACATAGAGGAGCTCTCTGAGCATGTAGCCCAGGAAGGTATGACCCTGACCTTGAGTAGCATCTTACCCTCACCAAGAATGATGCCACAGTATGAAGACAAGATTATCAATTTCAACAAATGGCCTAAGTATTGGTGTCATTCAAAGGGGAATCCAATGCCTGTCAGCCTGGGATGACATGCTTGACAAGCCACGATGCTTCGCTAGGGACGGATTGCACCTGTCACCCCTGGGCTTTCGGATATTGGCAAAGGCTCTTGCTACCCCCATAGTTCCTTTTTTAGGCAAGGCTCAAAAGACAAACCCACCTCCATAGGTATCACAAGGGATAAGAAACTAAGAGTAATGCTACTCAACGCCAGAAGTCTAAACCTCAAGATGCATGCACTTGAAACTCTCCTTAGCATGGAGAACATCGATATCTGTGCAGTAACAGAAACCTGGTTCAAGGCTCTTGAGAGCACCCCAGCACTACCAGGTTATACCTCATACCATGCTTTTCGGCCCCAAAACTTGGACCGAACCACAAAAGGAGGGGGAGTATCAATATTTGTCAAAGATACCCACACCTCCAGGTTGGTGGCAAAGCACGAAGCATCAGAGACTATCCATGTGCAACTAACAGTGGGTAAAACTGCCTTCCAGTTTATTGCCTGCTACAGACCACCCTCCCAAACCCAGGAACCCCACGCGGCCTTCCTGAGAACACTGGAAAATATGAAGGTCTCTCCAAACACCATTATATTGGATGACATCAACTACCCAACCATAGACTGGGAGCATTACTCTAGCTCCAACACCCTAGCCCAAAGGTTCCTAGAATTTATAAACTCAAATGCTATGGAACAACTTGTTACCACTCCCACAAGAGGGGAAAACATACTGGACCTGATCATCACCAACATGGGGACTCTATGCTCCAGACCAAAAGTGTATCCCTCACTGGTAAGATCAGACCATAAACTAATCTCACTGGATATTCACATCCCGACCCCAACCCATGCCCAGAAAACCACAGTGAAAAACTTCTCTAAAGCAAATTTCACACTCCTCAAAACCAAGGTGGAATCCTTCAAAGCCCCCGGGCCTGTGGATAATACGGCCCAGACCGCAAAATCCATTATAAATGCATTCTATGAACACCTTCAGGAATGCATCGATCATGCAATCCCAAATAAAACCAAGACCCAATCCTCCAAAGGCAGATGTCCTGTCTGGTGGACCCCAGCCATAAACAAACTATACAATAGAAGGAGGAAGCTACTACATGATAGAGCAAAATCCCAAAAAGGGAAGTCATCTCTGATCAGTATTAGCAAAAAACTACGGGCACTCATAAAGTCGTCTAAGGACAGCTTCGAGAGAAAAATTACACAGGACACTAAGGATAATCACAAGGCTTTCTTTAGTTATGTTAGGAACCTGGGTGGGAATTCCCAGATATGCTCAGAATTAGTCCAAAATGACAAAAAATACACCGAACCCACAGACATTGCCAACATCCTAGCTGACGGGTTCAGCGCACACTTCTCCCCCCCCTCCCCACCACAAGGGCTAATATCTATCCCAGCAGAGTGCTGCCCCCCTAACATCTCAGATGCTCGGGTAAGAGCTGCCCTCTACAAAGCAAGAAACACAGCATCAATGGGACCAGTTGGTGTCCTGGGCTGCGTCCTACATGAACTCCAAGAAGAGCTAAACCCAAACCTAAAACTACTGTTCAATCTCAGCCTTACTACAGGATATGTACCCAAAGAGTGGCGTACAGCAACAGTGGTCCCTCTCCACAAAAGTGATGCCTCAACGGATCCTGGAAACTATCGCTCCATAAGTCTCACTAGCTTGGTCTGCAAAGCTATGGAAAGGATCATCATGGACCTCATAAATAAAGATACTGGGGACCTGCAGACACTGGATCCTACCCAGTTTGGCTTTGTTAAGGGCAGATCCTGCCTATTGAACCTGGTCGATTTCTTTGAAACAGTCAACAAGGCCATTGACAAGGGGAAGGTGGTCCACACAGCCTACCTGGACCTCGCAAAAGCCTTTGATACAATACCCCACTCGGGCATTATAGATAAGCTCACCAGCTTAAATATAAACCCCTATGTCACTAGATGGGTTGCAACCTGGCTCAAGGACAGAACCCACATGGTTAGAATAGCTGGAGCCATGTCAGACTCCAAACCAGTTACAAGTGGTGTCCCACAAGGCTCAGTCCTGGGACCTCTCTTGTTCGGTATATATTTCTCGAAGGTACAGGCCAACATGGAATGACTGTGGCTGACCAAGTTCGCAGATGACTGCAAACTGGGCGCCATAATAGACTCTTCAGCCGACACAAGCATCCTCCAAAAGGGCCTCATAGAAACAGACAACTGGTGCCAGAGCCATGGCCTCAAGCTAACCGCCAAAAAGTGTATAGTCATCCCCTTTGGCAAAAACAAAGTGTCCACAAATTACCACATAGGTGGTAATCCATTAAGTACAGAAGAAGTAATTAGGGACCTGGGGACCCAAGTTGATAGCAATCTTTCATTTGACAACCACGTGGCCAAAGTGGTTAGAAAAACATTTTATATAGCCCACCTAATCATGAAGGGATTCACATCTAGATCAGGGGAGGTCATCGTGCCTCTTTACTCATCCCTCATCAGGCCCATAATCGAGTACAATGCCCCTTTTGGGATGTACCTTACCAGACACCTGCAGCAACTGGAAAGACCCCAAAAGTACCTCACCAAGAGGATCAAGGGGCTCAAACAGATGCCGTATGCTGCCCGGTTAAAGAAACTCCAGCTCTACTCAGTGGCATACCGCCTGCTCAAAGGCGATCTGTGCCTGATGTATAAAGCCATGTCCAACCCGGAATTAATGGACATGCTGCACCTCAGAAAATCCAAATCCCATTGAGCTACGCGCTCGAGGGACTTGAACCTCAGCACTGAAATAAATAGGACATGCTGGAGGGACAGATTCATAACCCAGAGGCTCCCTTTACTCAGGAATAAAATCCCAGTCCAGGTTAGGCAGAGTCCCTCATTGACTCTCTTCAAGAGGAATCTTGATGAGTGGATGGGAGATCATAGGTTTACCCCGGGTATCACTTCTGTGTCACTGTTAGACAGAGGCACAGTATACTAACCTTGAAAAAGGGCATAGCAAAATTAATTTAATATGGGTGGCGAAAGCCATTCACACTCTGGCTAGGTTTATAAATGCCCTAGGTCAGATAGCCTAGTATGAACCTATGAACCTATGAACTATAAATGACTAATAAGCCTTCTGCCTCTCACACTGGCCTATTATAACTCCTCAGTAATGTAGCTGGCAGGTGGAATGTATCATAGTCAGCCAATCACACTGGCTGCATCTACAGCACACCAGTATAAAGTATGCATACACCTTTCAATCTGTTTTTTCTTACATACTCTGCACCATTGGAGTGCACACACTTGGGAAATTTAACCATCAGAATGATAGGGGGTGCTGCTGTTCTGCTGCATCTGTATGCACTACAGGCTGAGGTCAGTGATGATGATGATGCTGACAACTGGCCCAGATTGAGAAGGAAAAGAGTGTTCAGACCCAGGTTAGCCTTTCAGGGGCTACATGAGGTGGAGATAGAGTGCTACAGGGTGGGCAGGGACATACTACAACAACTCACTGAGCTCTGCCACCCTCACCCCAGACCTAGAGCCAATAGAGGGGAACCCATCTCATTGGAATCAAAGGTATGTGCAGCCTTAAGAATACTAGCTACACATAATTTCCAAAGACCTACTGGGGACATCATGGGGGTCTCACAGGCATCCACATCTAGGGTACTCCACCCAGTTCCTGGATGCCATGCTAACATATGCCAGTGAGCACATTAATTTCCCCAATACCCCTGAGGAGAGAACCACCAACATGTGTTTCTTCCCACCATGTAGCACTCTACCCAGAGGTACTGGTTGCCATAGAATGCACATATGTGCACATCAAAGCACCACCCAGTGAGGACGGTAGTGTCTACATCAATTGCCAGGGGTATCACTCCATCAAATGCCAGGTCATGTGCAATGCCCAGGGTATTATCATCAATATGTGTGCTGGCAGCCCTGGTAGTTATCATGAATTTCACAAGAGGTTCATAGGTTTATAGGTTCATAGGAGTGTACTAGGCCAACGGCCCTGGAGCCTTTACAAGCCTAGCCCATAGAAGTGCCCTGGCATCATGCCGCCATTAATTCCTGGTGCCTCTATCAAGTAGAGCCACTGGACTGATCTCCAGGGTGAACTTTCTATTTCCCATCCACTAATCAAGATTTTTCTTGAAAAGGGCCAGTGAGGTGCTCTGCTTGACATGTATGGGAAGTCTATTCCAGAGCATGGGCAGTCTCTGGGTTATGAACTTGTCCCTCCAGAATGTTCTGTTGATAGTGGTAATGGGGTTGAGGTTCCTGGTGTGTATGGTACAGAGGGATTGGTATTTCTTTAGGTGTAACATTTCTAACAGGCCTGGGTCAGACATGGCTTTGTAAGTAAAGCAGAGATCACCTCTTAATGGACGATGTGAGACAGAGAAAAGCTGTTTTTTTGAGTCTGTCCATGTAGGGCATGTGTTTAAGGCCTAGGATCCTCTTTGTGAGGTACTTTTGTGGCCTTTCCAGCTGTTGCAGATGTTAGTGAGGTACATGCCAAATGGGGCATTATACTCAATGACTGGTTTAATGA
The DNA here is from genome assembly GCF_019279795.1 of Protopterus annectens. Classification (NCBI taxonomy): domain Eukaryota; kingdom Metazoa; phylum Chordata; order Ceratodontiformes; family Protopteridae; genus Protopterus; species Protopterus annectens. The sequence goes on along the minus strand of NC_056739.1, from coordinate 1,889,820,633 downwards.
GGGAAGAGTAGAGAGAAATGATGACCTATTTCTTCCTGTATGCAAAACCCTTGGTAATGAGATGTGCCACATAGAAGGACTTTCTGACCAAAGTGGCAGTGTGGTGGTCGAAGAAGAAGTTGCTGTCAACCTGTGTCACCAGATCTGTTATAACACCTTCAGTGGTCAGTAGACTACCATCAATGTGGTAATTAGTGGGAACTGAGTTTTTCCCAAAGGGAATAAAAACACATCTTTTGGAATTAAGCTTAATGCCATGGTTTTGACGCCAGTCAGTGGTCTCAGTGAGGCCTTTCTGTAGGATGTCTACATCCCTTGAGGAGTTAATAATGGCTCCCAGCTTGCAATCATCAGTAAACTTGGTCAGCCAGAGTCCCTCTGTGTTGGCCTGGACTTCTGAGAAATAGATACCAAACAGGAAAGGACACAGGACCGATGTCTGTGAGACTCCACTCGTGACTGGTCGGCAGTCTGACTTGGAGTCTGCTACTTTCACACTGTGGGTTCTATCTGTGAGCCAATTTGCAACCCACCCTGTGATACAGAGATTGATGCCTAGTTTGATGATTCTGTCAATAATTCCTGAGTGGAGAATGGTAGCAGAGGTCTTGGCCAGATCGAGATAAGCTGTATGAACTACCTTGCCCTCATCCATAGCTCTGGTGACTGACTCAAAGAAGTCAAGCAGGTTGACTAGGCATGATCTACCCTTCACAAAACCAAACTGTGTGGGATCCAGAGTCTGGAGATTCCCTATATCCTTGTTAATTAGGTCCATGATGCTGTGCTCCATAGCCTTACATACCAGACTCGTCAGGGTAATGGGGCAATAATTCCCAGGGTCTGTAGTCGGTCTCCCTTTATGGAGAGGGATGACTGTAGCAGTGCACCATTCTGTAGGGACAAAGCCTGAGGTGAGGCTGTGATTGAACAGGGCACACAGGTGTGGTGCCAGTTCACTTTGTAGTTCATGTAGAACACAGCCAGGGATATTGTCAGGTCCCATGGAAGTTATATTCTTGGCCTTGGAAAGTGCAACTTTAACCTGTGCTGCAATAATGCTGAGTGCCTGTCATTCTTCTGGTATTGTGATTAGTCCTTTGGGGGGAGGGGCAAAATTGGCACTGAATCCGTTGCATAGTATGCTGGCAATATCTGTTGGCTCAGTATAGGAGGTACCACTGTGCAGTAACTCATATCAAATCTGGGTATCACTGTGGAGATTCTTGATATAACTGTAGAAGGCTTTGTGGTTGTTTTTAGCATTTGCTGCAATTCTGCCTTCATAGCTAGCTCTACAGGTTTTGATGAGGAATCTCAAATTTTTGTTCAAGCTAATAAGAGAGTTTTTTAAGTTTTGGGACTTCACCTTTTTCTGCAACAGTTTTTTCCTTCTGTTGTAGAGTTTGTTAATGGTAGGGGACCACCAGATTGGCTTCCTTTTTTTGGAGGAGAGCATCTTGATTCTGTTGGGCATGGCTAGTTCCATGCATTTATATACATGTCTGTACAGTGCAATGGTGTATGTTTTGGTGGTCATGCACATATTTTCCTTTTGCATGGGTGCCGTGAAGTTAGCTACCTCTGTTTTTAGAAGCCCAAAGTCAGCTTTGTAGAAGTTTTTCATGGTGGTTACCTTTGCTGGTGGTGTGGGTAAGATGTGGATTTCCATGGTAATTAGTTTGTGGTTGGATCTAACCAGGGAGGAATTGACTATTGGTGTTGAGCAACAGTTGCCCATGTTAGTAATAACCAGGTCAAGGATATTGCTTCCTCTAGTGGGGGTAAGAATAAGCTGGTCCAGTGCATTGGAATTAATGAATTCCAGGAAGCGTTGGGCAAGCATATTGGTGCATGAGTAGTTTTCCCAGTTGATGGAGTGGTAGTTGAAGTCACCCAGTATGAAAGTATTGGGTTGGACCCTAATAGTTTCCCGGGTGCTTAGGAATGTGGAGTGAGAGTCTTGGGACATGGTTGGGGACCTATAGCAGGCTATGACCTGAATCGCCATCTTACCCACTGTTAGTTGTACCTGAGGTATCCCCGATGCATTATGCTGGGCTACTAGTCTGGAAGTGTGCATATCCTTTATGAATATGGAGATGACACTGCCTTTGGAGCCTGTGTTCATGTTCTGGGGCCGAAAGGTGTGGACTGAGTTATAGCCTGGTAGTGCAGGGGTACTTTCTGCTGCTTTAAACCAGGTCTCCATTATAGCACAAATGACGATGTTCTCCATTTTGATGAGTGACTCGATCAAGTGCATCTTGAGATTTAGACTTCTAGCATTGAGCAGCATGACCCTCAGATTGCATTTATTTATAGCTGTTATGGTGGTAATTTGGTCTTTGGAACACCATCTAAAAAAGGCACTATAGGGGTGGCAAGAGCCTTAGCCAGTATCCAGAAATCTAGGGGTGACAGATGCAGGCCATCTCTGGCAAAGCATTGAGGTCTGTCAATCACGTCATCCCAAGCAGACAGATACCAGATCCCCTTAGAATGACACTAGAAACTTAGGCAATTGTTGAAGTCAATCATTTTCTGCTTGTACTGCAGTATCATTCTGGTTGACGGTAGGATGCCGCTCAGGGTTACGGTCATACTTGCCTGGGCCACATAATCCTGGAGCTCCTCCATGTCTCTTTTGATGTAGTCCAGTGCGGTGCATCTCAGGTCATTCACACTCACATGGACAATGACAAAGTCGTACCTGTACTTGTGGAGTGACCTGAGTGCATGTGTTATGTGTTGGATCCTGACAACCAACAACAGACAGCTGACTGTTACCTTCTCCTTATTCAACCTACTGAGTCGGACATCAGTGTGCTTCACTATCTAGTCACCTATGATTAGTGTATTGGGCAAGCTGTTTTGTCTTATGGGCTTAGGTTGAAGGGCACACTGTGTAGGTGAGCTATGTGTCTTGTGATTTGTGTTGTATTGTGGTTGTCGAGTACATTTTTGATTTGGAGGTCTCTGCTGTTTGTGTAGATTTCTATTGAGTGACTGCACAAAGGTGCTTGTGTGGTTTGTGTTTTTATGTGAGAGCTGTGATGGTGGGTGTCCTGGAGGGCTATGTGTTCCATGTGGTGTGGTACAGGTGTTGACCTTCTCCTCTTGACCAGCTATTCTGGTCTTGGCTGGAGTTTGCATGTCTACCAGTTTGGATATATAAACACATCTCTCACAAGTCTGAGTGTTGGGAGGTAAGAGGAGAGGATTGTCTGTGTACATGAGGCAGTTGTTACACTGCCTCAGAATGCCCAGGTTCACCAGGTTAATAGGAGAAAGCACAGGGAACTGACCTTTTACATTCCAGGAGGGATGGTCATTATTAATAAGTACTGGAGCTGTTTCCTTATAGGATGTTTAGTGCTGTTAGCACTCATGTGTGCTACAGTAATTTCTACAAGAAGCCAGATGAAGTGCTAGGCAAATAAGCTACTTAAATGCAAAGAGAAAAGAACTAGCAAGATCTAAGGGAAAAATTGAAGAGCAGACTCTCTGGCACCATTAATAGTTTACCCTATCTTAGTGCTGCTGCATGGCATGAAACTTGTCTAAACATGGGCTTTTAAAGCAGAAAGTTGAAAGAGAGCTAGAAATCACTCTTCTTGTGGTAGATAGGCTACCTAGTGCTTACCACTCCCACTGATAAGCTCAGAGGCTTCCCTCTAACACAGAAAAGTCTGGGAAACTCAGAAACTACAATACAGTCCTGAATACAGCAAATCTGTATCTGGACTACTCTAGTAACAGGAAACGCGGGAAAACAAGCTAGATTTTTTTTTATTTAACAATAGCAAACAAGCAAACTGATTTAAACAAATTTACCAATTAACCAATAAAAAAGCTAAAAACTGAGCCCTGTTCCAGCAGTCTTCAATCAGACAAATTCTAGCTGCACACATCTGCCACTAGGGTGCAGGAGAACCTTCTCCAAAAAAAGATGGCCTGGATTAGACAAGCAATACAAAAAAAGCTAGATTCAGCAGGTCTGAATCTAGTCTATGCTACAGCAAACAAGGCACACCAATTTCAGAAAGAAACAGTTCAAATAAGCAAGCAGAATAAGCCTTTAACCAGAAATTCCCAGCTCAGAAGAACAGTATCTACCCTCTTATCCCACAAGAGTGCAGATCACGAACCTTCTTAATGTAAAATAATGGGCCAAGTGTTTAAACCAGAACTAAGACACTTAGAATAACAGACACTGAGTCTTCAATCAGTAACTCCCAACTTAAAATGATATAAGTTACCTGTCCTGCCACAAGAGTGCAAACCACATACCTTCTTAATGTAAAACAACTGGCCTGAAGCCCAAGTGCTTAAACCAAAAGGCTTAGAATAACAGTTACAATTTAATCAGGCTGCTAGCAAGCAGTAATGAATACTGCAGAATAAATGCAATTGAGTACTTTTAAGAACAGGCAGCAAAACAAAAATAAAGTAATAAAGTAGGAAGAAACACAAATACAGTAAAAGCAGATGAATAAAGTGCATTTTTTTAATATAACAGTAGCAAGCTATTAAACTGACTTAAACAAATGAACCAATAAAAAAGCTAAAAACTGAGCCCTGTTCCAGCAGTCTTCAATCAGACATATTCTAACTGCGCACTCCTTCCACTAGTGTGCAGGGGAACCTTCTCTAAAAAAAGATGGTCTGGATTAGTGCTCAAGTTATACAAACAAAGCTACTTTCAGTGGGTCTGAATCTAGTCTATGCTACAGCAAACAAGGTGCACCAATTTCAGAACGAAATAGTTCAGATAAGCAGCCACAATAAGCCTTTAATTGAAATTCCCAACTCAGTAGGGCAGAATCTACCCTCTCCTTTTACAAGAGTGCAGACCACAAACCTTCTTAATGTAAAACAACTGGTCTGAAGCCCAAGTGCTTTAACCAAAAGGCTTAGAATAACAGTTACAATTTAATCAGGCTACTAACAAGCAGTAATAAATGCAGCAGAATAAATACAATTGAGTACTTTTAAAGTAACAAATTAGGAAGAAACACAAATACAGTAAAAAAAGATGAATAAAGTGCAATTTTTATTTGGGTTAACTGGTAAGGGATGATAATTTAAGGTCGATAAACTAAGGGGGTGGGCATTCCCAAATTATCACTCTACTCAGTAGAATAAGCTGATGAGATAGCAACAGGAGGAGTGTCCAGAATGAGATTTATAGTAGGAGTGGACAACTCAAAAGCCACCAAATTTAAAGACACAATGAGGACTAAGAGGGTGTGTGGAGAACTCTTAAAACTAGAACAGAACAGAAAACTTAAAACAAAACAAATGTAATACTAGAATAAAATACAAAATAGAAGTGAACAAACCTTAAATAAAGAGCTTCAAATCTGGCACGCATCACAGCTGTACCAGGCATTTGCCAGGGGGAACATCCTGTATGGCCATCTAGTGTGGGATGGTGTCTTCACACTGGAACTGTGGATGATGACACCCATTAGAAATTCACACACACCCAGTGAAGAACGCCATAATGAGGCACACGCACAAACTAGCAACATCGTAGAGCATGTGTTTTGGCTGCTCAAGTCATGGTTCCACTGTCTTGACATATCTGGTGGAGCCCTGAAGTACTTTCCTGCCACATGTGCACACATGTTCATAGTATCTGCCATGCTACACAGTATGACACTGTGGAAACAGCTGTGGCAGAAACATCACAAAGAATTTATACACAACCCCCCCACCATTGCCAAGGTTCCCACAGGCACAGGGGGACTCAGTGAAGGAATCCCCTTAGCCTGTCCCTGTTGGCAGACATAGGCATGCCCAGTATGCTCTCGCCTTGGCAAAGAGGCAACACATAGCACATACACTGACACCCTTTGGACACAGGGACTGGCACCTCACTCCAACTTGCACACAAAATAAAAGGGATGCCACATCCATCACACTACCTCTAACTTACCATGTATAGACTGTGTAATGCGTGCATCCAACAGAGTCAGCCCTGAAGCACTGTCCTCACAACTGCTGCAGACACAAGGTAAGTCACGCTTCTTAACAACAAATAGATGGGGTAGTAGACTACGGTAGCATATCTATGGTATTGCTGCATGTATGCAAGGGGGGTGGGCTACTGGGATAGCAGCAGACAACTGATAGCTATGTGGGCAACAGGAAAAGCCCACCAAATACTGGCTGCCCCAGAATATGCAGTAGTGCCCAAGGTGCCAAAACTCACTGCAGTATATGTGGGATCTAATACACTGTGGGGTCATAGGTCACATGCATGGATGTCAATGTTGGAGTCCCATACACACCTCACAGCCACTCACAGCAAGTCATCTCTATAAAGCCATACAACAATGTTTGGCAAAGGCCCACAAATAGGGACAGTCATGACATATTGGTCTTACAAACTTAGACAGTGATATCAGAACAGGTCTTGCAGTTGCATTAAGTTTCTGAAGGGTAAGAAGTCTGAAACTCAAATGTCTGTCACTACTTTCTAACTTTGGTCTTTAATAATATGCCAGTATTTTCCAAGACAACCACAATACTATGCTAAATGGGCCCAAAACATGAAACAAAGATATGGACAGTCTGTGGAAATTTGTACAGTTGAGAGGTATGCTCCCCTCCCCATCCCAATCAACTTGCTAACTTGTTCCATGTCCACAATATGCAGAGGTCAATGTTCTATGCCTGTGCGTGATTAATACTGTTAGGAAATAGACAGCACTTACTGCTGGCTGCTGTGGCTTAGTGGTCTAAGTACAGTCCTGTGGTTGACAGCGTCCATGGTTTGAGACTGGCCATGCAGACTACTTTGCATATCAAATATGCCTATGGTAGGAGTTGCACACACTGTTCAGAAGTCAATATTCCTTACTGCAGGAAAGCTGGACAATGGAGGGACAGGGGGCCACACATATGGACAGTACCCAGCTCAGAGTAACCTGCACAGTGCCTAGTAGAACAGCAGATTGTGACAAGTCAGTATAGTGTCAAGTTATAAAGGATGCCACATTACTCTGTCAGTACTGACAACAAGTTAGTGGGCACCATCCATACACCTGGAATGACAGGGTGTCACAGAAAGTCCACACATATGCCTCATATATCTGTTCTGCTTGTCATAACATTGCATTTTCCTACCAAACTCTTTGCAAAACAATAAAGGTTGATGTGTAAACATCAATGACAGACAGTTGAGAAGCAGATGATATACCCATAAGAAACTGCAAGCTAATACAAAACTATTCTACCAACTGTCTACATTTGGAAGACCAGTATTAACACCCTGACCCATGTCTGGGCCTGTGTCTGACTGTTATACATGGGTCTCTACAGATGCCATTCTGTAAGAGTTTGACAGCTATGGCTAACATGTACCTTATAATAACATTGCAACACAAACCGTCTGAGGACCACAGCAGATGTAGGAGTGCAATGTGTGAAGTTCATAACCCTGTGTGTGATGTTATGACTTCTACCCCACTCACACCATAACTAAAAATACATAACAGCAGCAACAGTAGACAAAGCCTGTGGCTAGACTAAAAATGGACAAAGAGACACATAGAAGGGGAAGGGGAACCACTGGCCAGACAAACGGAGAATGTGCACACCAGAACAATTTGTGCAATAACAAAGTTTTCCTGCAGTGTATGGAGTCAGTAAACAAATGTCTGTCAGTAGTTCATCACATTACTCTATTCTGCTGACATACCAGGAAATCACAGTGTTATGTAAAAGATAACACACATATTATGGAAAACTCTGCTCAGTACCCACACCAGGATATGACTCAGTTAATAAGGATAGCACACATCCAGGAGATCCCCAGACAGAATATCAATGAGGTACAAGACTGTTTATACAAGTTCAGCAGCCAATCAGCTGTAGCACACAAAATCCAGGACTGGAGTACAGCTAGCTCTGGAATGGAGCCCAAACCTTACTATTGACGGTCATATTGGGAGTGAGGCATAGAAGGAGAGACAGCCTGAAAGGCATAGGGTGATGTCCTGATGCAGACATTTGTACACCAATTGTAACCAGTGGCATGTACCAGTATGAAGGTGAGCTTCATTGTGTAATAGTAGTGAGGTAAGGGTTGTAATCTCACATCACCTGCCATGTGTGTGTATGTGTGTGTGTGTGTGTGTGTGTGTGTGTGTGTGTGTGTGTGTGTGTGTGTGTGTGTGTGTATCCAAAACATATTGCACGTGTGTGTGTGTGTGTGTGTGTGTGTGCGTTGGTTATACCATTTTGAGGCCTGTTTCACTCTGGTGATGCCCCCATTGCATTACTTTACAGGGCTTGTTCATGTTATCCACCTTAGAGCCACTGTTGGACACTTTCAAGGTATATAAGATCTGTGGCGCATGCAATAAGTAGTTAGCACTATAGTACATGCAACTAGGTAGGTAGGGGGATGAATCTCAATACAGCCTACTGTAGTACTGTATATGTGTGTGTGATGCATATCCCCTGTGGCTGTTGTGTGTGTTTGTTATGCCATTTTTAGGCATGTTGACCCCTTCCTCATGACATTACTTTAAAGGACCTGTTGATGTCATCCACCTTAGATGCACCATTTTAAATTCTTCAGGCCATACCACTCATCTGTACAGAAGTATGCAGAATGTCTAGATTTTTGCAATATATATGTGGTCTGTGTCTCATAACAATGGTGTTTTATGTCAAATCATTGGCAAATCCGTGAGAGTGAAGGTCACGAATAGTGATAGACATGTCAGCTTCAGACATCATACCCTTCTAAAACATCATGCTGATGCAAAACCTGTTACCCTATCACTTGTCTAGGTTTGTATGAGCAATATCTGAGGTGTCCCTATTTTGGGGGATTTATCCTACCATTCATGAAAGCATTCCCAAGATTAATTGCCGAAAGAGGTTGTGAGTTCTATCCTCAACATATAATCTCTGTGGCGCATGTGCTATGTACGTACCATTATAATACATACAAGCAGATAGGTAGGTGTTCTGATGTCACTTGCCAACTGTGTGACTGTATGTGTTTCTGTATGCATATCCCCTGTGGCTGTCTTGCCAGTGTGTATGTGATGGTTATACAATTTTGTGGGCCTGTTATACTCTGTTAACTCTCCCATTGCCAGCCTACTCAGGGCCCCTATAGATGTCATCCACCCTAGAAGCACAGTTACACATTTTCTAACACAAAAGCACTGTGGCATGTGCAAAAGTCATGTCAGTCTGTATTGTATATAACAATATAGGTAGGTGTGCTAATCTGAAAAGTGTCAACTCTGTTTGCATGCATGTTTCAATGCATGTCCCCATGCAGCAGTGTGTGTGTGAGTTTGAGATTTATCAACCATGTTAAGGGCCTGTTAATCCCCCCATTGGCAATCTTAACAGCCCCTGCAATTGTCACCCACCTGAATAGTAGTGACACTGCAAAACTATAGTAGCTCTGTGGTGCTTGTGTTATGTATATAGCACCATCATATGTAAAACTAGGCAGGTAGAGGTTCTACTGTCAACAAGAGCAGGTTATGAGTGTGTGTGTGTGTGTGTGTGTGTGTGTGTGTGTGTGTGTGTGTGTGTGTGTGTGTGTGTGTGTGTGTGTGTGTGTGTGTGTGTTTATCCCCTTGCAGCAGTCTAACTGTGTTATGGCCACCAGCATACCTCTCAACCCCTCACAGAAAGACATCTTGTTAAAACCATACAGAAAAGTGGGGCAAAGGCCAAACATTGAACACAACCTTCACATATTGCTGTGACATGCATGGAAAGTTGATACCAGAACAGGTTGTGTATTTGAATGCAGTTTCCAAAGGATATAAGTTGTAACATGACAATATCAATCATTAATCTCCAATGTTGTTTTTTTATGATTTTCCACCAATTTGCCAGAAAACCACAATGTTATGAAAAAACAGAAATAAAATATGTGGCAAACATATGGATATTCTGCAGAAATATGTAGAGGTGAGAGGTATGGCCACCATCTGTACCACCCTGCAGGTTGCAGTCCATGTTTTTCAAGGTGTGACCAGTGACAACAACTCAAACAATACAGAGGTTCCCAGAGTGTAGGACAACAAACATTTCATAAAGTTGTCTACTAATTGCATACAGCAGTTATTGTACATCAGAAGCACCTCAATTTCATGACAAATAATGTAAGCTAAAGTAATGTCACACAAAGAAATGGTCATATTAGCAAACTAAAGGACATCCTGTGTGTTGCACTTGCCGTGGGCATGGTATGTCCTGCCAACTGTCACATTACTAAAAGATGTGTCCCACAATCCACATTTGATAAGGTGTCAACCATAATCTGTGTTGCCTGTGTGCATCCAGTATGTAGACATGTGAAGGCCCTGTCACCACCTGCTGCCCAAATGACCCACATGTATCTAGGCATGAATGCTAACTGCCAACACACACATATATAGGTACTGCCTAAGGCTATGTCAACTATAAGTAGTGTACAGCCTGTCAGTGAGCCACAAACTGCTAACACACTACAATGGGTCATACGGTGGATATGGAAAGGTGCCAAGGTCCTGGCCTCAAGCTGAATGCAGACAACAGTGTCAGCATACCATATGGCAAGGACATGACCACACTATTTCCCACATCAGCAGCAACTCCATAAACACACACACTGTGATGACAGACCTGAATACTCAGCATGCTAACAATGTTGCATTCAGGCAACAAGTAGTGGCAGTGGTCAGAAAAGGCTTGTATGTGGTCCACAACATAGGTAAATGGACTGCATCCAAACAAAAGGTGGATATTACCTCTGAATAGTCCTCAGTCAGTAAAACAATACATTAGCAGCATGGCTGGTCTGCTATGCACCTATGCAGACATCTGCAGAAACCGTAAAGGCTATGTTAACACCCACAAAGGTCATTCATGGCCCTCAATACCTGTGCCATGCAGACAGCCTCTAATCAGTACTGTCCCTGTGGCTAGCAGTCAGGTTGTCCACAGGTGTCTGTGGCATGCCTAGATGGCAACATTGTGATCAGCCCTTCAACAGCTGCCCCATATGAGAGAGTATAACTCTATGTGCATTACAGGCACAACAGGCTTGAATCACATATGACACAGCACAGAAAGCTGATGGAGAGAGAAGTTTGTCAAACAGAGGCTGTCCTGTCTCATGAATGCACTCCACAAACATGCCAAATACAGTTCCATGCAGACCCTCATCAACTGCTTCAAGGTTGAGTGGAAGAGAAATAAAAACAAACAAACATCTGTCCCAGGGATCCAACGTGTTCATCAATGCCATGGCCAACATGTGCTGATCAATGATTGTGTTGCAGGTGAAATAAGGGACCAAGGTCCAGTACCCTAGTAACCTCATCTGTAACTATGAACCTGTGATCCTGAGGAGCACCCAGGTGACATGAATCAGGACTAACTTGCAGTGTCAAGGGGTATGCATGTAAGGCTATGCTCTCTGACAACATTGTCTCTCACACACTGTTCCATGCATACTTTGATGATGAAAAGGTGTCCGTGTTGCCACCCTGCCATTTTGAGCTTCTGTAATGGCAGCAGCTCACCAAGACTTACACACACAGACATCTGGAACAGAAACAGAATAAGGTCTGTGAGACAACAGTTAGCCAGCAATATTAACAGAAATAAAGCATCATGGTGCAAAGGTACATACACTTTGATGTGTACATATGACAATTGGCAGCAGACAGCACCTTACAGGGCATAACACTACTACACTACAAAATGCCATTACCTATACTAGAATCACCCAATGCATCAGACACATATTAGTATGTCCCTGCATCAATGGTGTGGATAACAGGGATGTGGCATAGGTATCATTACATGCACAGGGTGTGGTGTGGGGTTGCCAAAGGCCTAGGCTGTGACATACAGTTGACATCGTGTGTGTGTGTGTGTGTGTGTGTGTGTGTGTGTGTGTGTGTGTGTGTGTGTGTGTCTGGAGAGATGCTGGTCAGCTGGGGCATGGAGAGGAGCTATGTGCATCTGTCAGTGTCCTGCATGTGACAGTGATGTGTGAGTGTGTGCATGCACACAGTCAAGCCATGTGCTAGCCCTACATGAGGGTATGTCGGACAGCCATGGACCATACATAGCAGAATGTACAGTTCACCATCTCTGGCCATGAACAAGGTAACTGGTTCTGCCAGGAGTAGCACTGGCACCACCATGCTCAAGGCCAGATCTGGTAATACTGCCGGATGGTGACTGGTGTCTGATGGCTCTGTGTTCCTCACAGGACTGCCCATGTTGTGGTGTGGACAGCACCCTCCCTTCCTTAGTGCTGGTGGTACTGCCAATACAAGAGTGTGAGTGTACATGACCACATGGGCACTCAGCTGATGTTGTTGCTGACCTACGTCCACATGTCCAACACCCTACTCCCACCACATGTTCAAGCATAGACATTGCATGGTTAAGTATATCTCAAAGAACTAAAGAGGACCAACCATGGCTAGGTGTATAATAACTTTAATAAAACAACAAAGAGTAAGCGCTTTCACTGGTGTCAGGTGACAGGGTCCTCTCCACACCCGCAACAAGGGGGGGATGGGTCCCATCCCCTGTGACAGTTCCACCCAAGGGTGATGCAGGATCAGCAGCAGAGGTAGCTCGAGAATGGGTCCCAGACATGTTGAAACCCAGTGCTGTGGCCAGATGAGGAAGGACAGGCGAATCAGATGGGATCGGCCTACTCAAATGTGTTATGGAGTTGAGGTTTGCCAAAGTGTATTGGTTAGTCATGAACAAAACATTTCAACGTTAGTTATAACAGCATGCATGGGTGTTCCAATTAACCCGGAACAATAGAATTGAAAAAATTGCATATGAAATGTAACACATGCATAAATGGAATAGCAGTCATTATTGTAACAGCATGCCAGTAACTGTTGCAGCAACAGGCCACCAACAGTGGAATTTGAACAAGGTATATTAGTATGCAACCATTGAAATATATGAACAATAATACAACACAAGTCCCAACATTACGTTTTGAGAACAACATTCCCGTAGTATATGAATAATAATTAGTGATGCAGATAAGGGGTGGGGGGGGGAGAGAAAAACATTCCATTAACAATTGTATAGGCTATATTTTTCACAACAGTACTGCTCAATACTCTGCAGGTCTGCCCTTACTTTACATCTCCCTGTGGCCTATAGCTTCTGTAACATGTACATACCTGTTAAGCTATCAACCTGGAATGGTATGGGGCAAGCTGTGAGAACTTTAGGTGCATAACTAGAGGGGACTCGTACATGTCAGGGTTACATATATGACTAACAAGGCATACCCTGCACTAATGTTGTGTGAGTGTGCTACTGGCATACTTCAACTGGATTTATATGTGTGCCCAAGGTTATTTGCAACAGTGATCACTAGCTGTGACAGTGTGACACTTGAGAGACGTGTATCAGGAAGAGTGCATGGTGTATATACCTATCCTGCTGTCATTTGTAGGCATCTGGTTGGACACTACTATATTTGTACACAGTTTATTAGTATACCCTTCATACAGCTAATACAAACATTTCTTTACATGTAAGCCCTGTGGAGAAAATATCTGTTAACACTACCTGACTGTTTCTACAAATAGTCAGGATTACTTGTATGTAACTATAAACACATCTTAGTACCAGTCCCTGGATTGAAACCATGATCTGTGTGTGCAAACATGAACAAAATATCTATTACTTATCACACTGAGCTACTGCTGTTGGCTGTTTCACTGATTTCTGCCTAAACATCACTTGGCTAGAAAGTCTGACCTTGTAATATAAGTAGTATCACAGAAGACTGTTAAACATACATACATGAGATTCATGAATGATAGATAGCTAGTGGACTGTGTATTAATACTTTGAATGCAGGTGTACACATTTAGCCCCTAGTGGATGTGAATATGTGTGATCTGTACAGACCATAGCAGGATGCTGGGTTGCATAGCTGACCCATATACAACTGCACATCATATATTTGCAGTGTCTATCTATTACAGTCTCATACTTGCCTGCATCAGCGTACCTACATTCAGGACTACATATAGCTGAAATGCAAATGTTAACATAACACAATGCTGCAGGGATCACACTGTAATACATTTCAAATTACTATTCAAAGTTCAGTTCTTAGTGCAGAACATATATCAAATTTAATTGTATTTTGTTTTAAAACTCCACATCTACAGTTTAGCATAACAGTTGGTTATCAGCCAAACCTCACTCAGTTTATGGTCTCATAGCCATATTTGCTATATAGCACCTATGCAACTGCATTTCTTCAACAACAGACTAGAATAAACACAACAGTTTGTGGAAGTAACTTTTATTGAGGGTGACATGATACAGTGGTTGATTATATTCAAAATTCTAAATTCAGTTGTACTGCATATCCTGTAGATGATGAATGAATATCATTTATTACCTTCACAGTAGCAATCTCAGTGTACTTTATTACCAGATTCTTAGTATTCATATTGTAAATCTTATGTCATTCCTACACAGTATTACTAGAGTACTAGCTTTCTTTCATCAATAGTAACTTGTTTGCTGCCTTCCTTTGTTTTGCACAGTACCTGACATTAGTCACTTATATCAATGTGGGTCTAACAAGACATTTATTCAGTACACTCACAACAGTATACCTAATGGCAGTAGGCAATTAAACTTTCTTATTTATTGTACTATATATTGCAAGATAGATCTGTACTCACCACACTGTCGGCACAGCCTCACCAGGCACACAGTGAGGGCCTCAATGTTATGAGCCCTCTCCTCTGCAGCTGTGGGGGAAAACACACCATTATGCATACCTGTCTATCAGATATTCATACTACAGTTTGATAAATCACCAGTTGATATACTTATAAACTTCTGGGTTATTCCAGACCCAAGCATCTTGGATCTATTGGGCCAAGAGCACCCGCTTCATCTGCTTCAGGTCATCATAATGATGACGGACCTACTCACCAGTGCAGGGATTCCAGTGGCATTGGTGAGCTCACATGCCAGATGGTTCCAGGCCTCAGACTTGTATTCTGAGTCCTGGCACTGGCCCTGCAGCAGTCTGCCATCATGTTCTTAACAAAGTGCTCAGTCATGACCCTGGGCTCCAACATGTTCCAGCCCTGTGCCTGAAAGTGCTCCCTCTCCAGCACCTGCCATAGTTCCTACATGGATCAAACTCTAACAGGTTCTGCCTGTATTTACTCCTGTATGGTTTAAATAAGGCCATTCTCCTGCCCTTTGCCACCATTGGACCATTTTTAAAAATGCTCAGCACAGGGCAGCAGTGTGAAAACCCACTAAGCTTAGTTGAGCAGTGCTTAGCGGTCTGCAAATCTGCTTAGCTCAGCAGAGGACTGCTCAGAAGGGGACTGCTTAGCAATGCTCAAACTGTCTAAATGGAGCTAAGCATTGCTAAGTACTGCTCAGACAGGTCCTGTTTAAGCATTGCTTAGATTGGCTTAGCAGTGCTTAGCAAAACGTAACTAAGGGTAAACATGATTTTTCATTTAAAAAAATAAAAATTAGATATTAATTACTGATTATTGATACATTATTATTAAGTATATGTATTTTACTTTACATGACCTCCCTCTATGTGCTTTCATTATGTTACCTTGGGGTGTGACTGCACTGTATCTGACACTTGTGTTTAAATTGTATTTTCTGTACTGACACTGGAATTATGGACCAGCTACACTACCATGGTTAACAAATATCAATAACTACATAGATAAATAAAATAAAAATGAATATAAAAATGCTTTGTCATGTAAAAGCTAAATGGGCTGTTTGAACTGTGTACATACTGCACATGAAACCGTGACTCTAACCACTCAGCTAACTTGGCTGTGAAGATTTCACCCATGCATTTCTATACTGCTTCTTGATACATTTAAGCACTGCTGAGGAAAGCACCACATAAACTTGCTGAACTACACTTAAACTTTAAAGAAAAAGAAATAAAAAAAAAACATATAGTAGGGGAAATAACATTTAATTACCATGTCATATGGCACTCTGTCAGTACAGGGGAAGTGTTACAGTCACTGTAACAAACCCCCTACATGACATTACACATTAAATTATGAAATAAGTGTCTGAGGACACTTTCTTTATTGTTTTAGTGCCATACAGCACTTTGACAATGTAGGGTGGTGGTGTTACTGACACTGTAACTCACCCCCTATGTGACATTACACTTTAGATTATTAAATAAGTGTCCAAGGACACTTTCTTTATTGTTTTAGTGCTGTATAGCACTTTGAGAGTCAGAGGGTATGTTACAGATCTGCAAGCACTGCAGCACATCCCCTAACACTCATTCAGTATCTGTGTACATGGCTCTGCCTCAGTAGTTTGCCTTCATTAATATGCAAGGCTCGCTGTCAAGATAGAGATGCAAACAAGGACACCATTCACTCTGTGTAGGAATAACATTATTCCTACATGGGGTTTATTAAATCTGGGGAGTAGACTCACATCCCATTGTGAAATTGTCTCTAGACTAATAGTTAAATGAACATGTACTCAGACTGACTGCTTTGAGATTAGAACCTCATACCTAACTAGTTACACAAGCTAAACAGCACATTTTTAAATTAGCATCAGCACAGATGCCTGACTTTTATACTGTCAAAGTGTACTTTATAGGGGATGATATCATCAGTGTATGCTGAGAACGAGATGCCAGGAAGATTGTCCAACACAGATGTGGACTCATTTCACATTTTAAAATTGTCTCCAGACTGAAAGATGAATGATCTCAAGCACACATATTCAAGTTGATTGTTGTGAGATGAACCCCTAACTATCTAGTAATACAAGCTAGAGAACACATTACTTAACACTAATGCCACAGCACAAATAATATTTTAACATTATCAGAGTGCAATTTATAGGGGATGCCATCATCAGTGTATGGTGAGAAGATGATGTTGGAGGATTGTATGATATAGATGTGGACTCACATCCCCATGTAAAATTAATTCTAGAGTGATAATTGAATGATCACACACACATTCAGGTTGACTGTTTTTAGATTAGAACCCCTACTTATCTAGGCAACTGAAGCTAAAGAACACAGTACTTAATGCTAGCACCATGGCACACATTTGACTTTAATGTTACCAGAGTGCACATTATAGGGGTGACATCATCAGTGTATGCTGAGAAGATGATATTGGAGGATTGTGTGATATAGGTGTTGACTTACATCCTGATGTAAAATTGTCTCCAGAATGATAGTTGAATGATTACAGATAGAAATATTTAAGTTGACTGCTGTGAGATTATATCCCCTAGCTAACTAGTTACACAAGCAGGAGAACACAGTAATTAAAGCTAGCACCATGATGCAAGTCTGACTTTAACACTATCAGAATGCACTTTGTATAGGATTACATTATCAGTGTATGCTGACAAGATGATGTGGGGGAAGCCTGTATGAAACTGCTGTGGAGTAATTTACCAGTGTAAAAGTATTTTCTGAATGATGCTTGCAAGAGGGCAGCAAGACCTGGAATAAAGTTCTTCTGACGATCGCACACACACACACACACACACACACACACACACACACAAGTTAACTGCCATGAAATTTGTTCCTCTACCTAACTAGTTACTCAAGCTAGAAAAAAGAGTACTTTACACTAGTGTCACAGCCCATGTCTAACATTAACAGTGTCAAGGTGCACTTTATAAAGGATTAAATCATCAGTATATGCTTAGAAGATATTTGTTAACCGGGTTTGTCCAACTGGGCTTGTGGCCCATTTTCAGTGGAGTCCAGAGGAGAAAAGCTCCAGTAGTACATTTTTAAACAAGTACAATTTTAAACAATATTGATATAATAGCAGTTATAGCAAAAAGATTCACATATGTTGGGTGACATGCATAAAGTTAAAGTTGCATTAAAAAGAAGCTTAATAACATACTTTTACATTGATATAGTTCAATAGGTCAACAATAATTTTTTTGCTTGCATAAAATTATGCCAATGCATAGCAGACACATTGGAGAGGGAGAGGTGTAATGAGGTACTAAGTATGGACTTTTTGAGGGTACATAAAGGGAAGGAAGACTATGTGGGGGTCATGGCAAGGGTAGGTCATGGAATTGAGAAAATAAGCTTTTCATTCATTTTTAAAGTGTGAGGTGTGGGAGATTGAACGTAAATCAAGGGGAAGTTTGTTCCAAGCATGGGCAAGGGAGTGTTTGCAGAGTAGTTTGCCTACTGACCTTTTTGGGTGGTAGACATCAAGTAATTGTTGGTTAGAAGTATGGAGGGTCCGGGATGGGATGTAGATGGAGACTAAGGAAGATAGAGATGGGCAGAAGGAGGTTTTATAAAGAATAGAGTGCAGCATATGAAATTGATAAGATAGTAGAAATTGGGGAAGTTCAAGCCATTGAAAAGAGTTTAAAGAAATGCAGTGGTGTGAGTTGTATGGGGAGTTAGTAATGAATCTGGCTATTTTATGGTAAGTCTGTTGGAGTTTATTTAGACTGGAGGCCTGGATATTGGTAAGAACTGGGGCGGTGTATAAGAGGGAGGGGAGGAGGAGTGACTGACCCAGGGTAAGTCTAGATTCAGGGGTTAAGAATTTTTTGTTTTGATATAGCAAACCTAGTTTTTGTTTATTTCTTTTATACACTGGAGTATGTGTAGGTTGAACTTTAGTTAATCATCGATAATGACCCCTAGGAGTTTTCTGTGGGTGTCAGGTTGGATAGTTATATTTTTAGAATAAAAAAGGAGGTTGTGTGATGAGAAAGAGAACGGGAAAGAAAAGTAGGAGTTTGGTCTTTTTGGGATTTAGGATTAGTAGGTTGTGAGAGAGATCATGTGGAGAGGGCTGTAGGAAATTATTGTGAAGTCATGTACCAGTGTAAAAGTATTTTAGAAAGGATACTTGAGTGTTTGCAGCAGGAGCTGCAGTCATACTTTTCTAATTCCACACAGACTCTGACATACAGACACACACACACACACACACACACACACACACACACACACACACACACACACACACACACACACACACACACACACACACATGCATACACACACAAATACATTGACTGTTCTATAATTCAATCCCCTACCTAACTGGTTACACAAGCTTGAGAGGTGTGGGTTAGGAGGGTGGCCTAATAGTTAAGGTGTTTGACTTACAAACCCAAGGTGCAGGGTTTGAGTCTCACAAGAGATAATTGGCTAGGTTAAAATGGCTTGCAAGGGCAGTCAGCCTAGTACTAACCTATGAACACAGTACTTGATGCTCACACCATCACAGACATTTAATTTTATTATTCTTACAGAGCTCTTTATAGAGGATGAAATCATCATAGTATCACAGGTAACATATACTGTTTTGAGACTTATGCGCAAAAGCGGGACTTGGAATATGAATGTGTGATTGCAATTTGTAAAAACAAAAATTTAAATGCATTCTGTCAACCTGTTTGAAAGAAGCTGTCATGAACGCATCAGACAGAATTTAGCCATACATGTACCTGTTTCTTAGGATATTGTTTAGTTAACACACTCACAGACACACACACACACACACACACACACACACACACACACACACACACACACACACACACACACACACACACACATGAGTGTGTCCCAGGATCAGCTTTCAGGCAAGCTTACATATAGCAACATTATATTGGCTTGTACCCTAAAATTTAATTTTGCTGCTACTGCTTGTGATACATGATTTCTCTATCTGTATCTATTGACAAGTCAAAACAGTTATACAAGAGAGTTGTTAAGTAGACATGGGTGTGGGTTGACAGCTCAGATAAGTTTCAGTTAGGGCTATTTCTTACAGGGCATATAGGTGATTGCGTATTTACTGTCCCTGAGTTACTCCCATTGTGACACTTAATAGCCATCCTTTCCTTGCTTCATAGGTTCATAGGTGTGCACTAAGCTAATGGCCCTGGAGCCTTTACAAGCCTAGCCCATAGGATTACCCTGGCACTGTGCCACCTGACATTAGTTCCCAGTGCCTCTGTCAAGTGGAGCCACTGGAGTGATCCCCAGGATGAATTTTCTTTTTTTCCACGCCCATCCTCCCTGCAAAGTGTTAAGACATCTGCACATAGTAAGATTTTTTTTTTATTTTTTTCTTACTAAGCATTTTATATATATATATATATATATATATATATATATATATATATATATATATATATATATATATACATACTATCTGTACATGTGACAAGTGCGTATTGAGTGTCTGTATTGCTATAACATTTGCAATTGTGCAATCAGTATTACATTTTTGTTCAGATATTTAGGATTAATAGTTATGGGATGTTACATGTTATAACAGGTGATCCTGACAGTGGAAGTGTAGGACTCCTACGACCTGATGTCAGAGTATTGGTAGGCCCTGATGTTGATATTGCCCAAATGAGGGCACAGTTTGTGGGGGAGATGTTGCAGAGTTTAATTCTATCACCAAAGTTGTGACTCACACATCCCTTGGATTTCCTTCAGATCCAGTCAGTATGACTATGCATACCCATTCCAGTGAGCCCTCAGGTAGTGGGCAGGTTCAGCATGATACAGTTGATCGGGGTAGTGCAGCTTCAGTGCCAGTTGACCCTGTCCATAGCCAATGTGTGGGCAAGGTGCCATGCAGGAGGGTTGGTATGTTTGCTCAGAGAAGGCCTGTTTTGCACCCTCCATCTGATACAAGTGTGTCATTATATGTGTAGGGCCATCATGGAGGCACAGACATGTTCCACTAGGGCCTCCAAGGACATGCTTAGGGTTCTAGATGTGGCAAAAGCTGATGTCCATGATTGCCTCCACTGTGTGACCGATTCAATTAAACATATGAATGCCACAACAGAACAACTGATCCAGGAAACTATAGACCTATAAGCCTCACCAGCCTTATCTACAAGTCAATGAGACATCCTTATGGAACCTATTAACAATGACAATAGCAAGTCTACAAGCCCTGGACCTAAGCCAGCAGTGTCTGTGATGGAATCTCTGCTGGGAGCGGGACAGCATTCACAGGGTGAAAGGACTACACCTTCATCTAGTGTTAGTGAATGTGACCATGCCTGATCCCACTCCTGTAGTGGAACTACTTCCACTGCTCCTTCAGTGTTTGAAGCATCCACACCCAGATGTGGTAGGCCATGGGGTCATGGGCCAAAGTGTAGTCATGAGGAGAGCTCATCCAGCAGACATCGATCATATTCAGGTAGCACCACCACATCTAACCAACAGCATGGATATGTAAGTGCAACTCCTGGTAGAGCCAGTTCACGCAGTTGGGAGTGATGGCAATGAATGGCTGTGCCTGTGCTACATGCAAGAATGTTGTGCTAGCACAAAACTTGGTTGTGTTCATGCCGACACTCACACGCACACACATTTTACACAGAGTGCCCATACAGACACCCACACATACAGCTTCATGAGGTGTTAATGAGTGTTGCAGGTCATTTTGTCTCAGCGGTCATTTGCTATTACCTACATTTCTGCCAGCCAATGTTTCTTATACACACACACACACACACACACACACACACACACACACACACACACACACACACACACACACACACGCTACTTTGGTGTCAGCCTTGGCCTCCTACCACCACAATCCCCATGCTGTGTAAATGATGATAACTATGCCATCACCTTGTTTCTATCTTCTTGATTCAGGGTTACATATGTATATTGTCTGATGCACAGGGTGGAAAGCTAAATGAGTGCTTAGGATATGTATTGGCGATGTTATCTGGAAACTTTTTCTGCTTTATTACAGCATTTTAGTGCTGTGATTCCTACCTTGAAATTATTGATATGGTAGTCATGCTTATTGTTTCACTTGTAACAATGTAGTGAAAAGTAGTGTTTGGACTGATTTTTCTATACTTTATATTTTAGATGCATGAATCATGTTACCTGATAAACTGCAGAAATATATATTACATAAGTCAGTCGTATCACAAATTGATGTCATTGCTGGATAACTCACACACATTCTACTTAGATACATTCTCAAGTAACAGTATGCAGGTATCTGTCATTCATTCATGTTCTTGCACATTTATTTTTTCTGTTACAGGTTCAGCACTTAACTTGATAGTCTTACAGTGACAGCTGTTGTCATTTGGGCCTGACTCTGTCTGATGCTAGCAGTACACAGCCATTACATGGGTATGGGTAGCCATGCCCTGGGAAACACCACTGGTAACTATTTTTTTTTAAAAGCGAGAGTGTTTCCAACATTAATAGATTAGGTTCTTGTTAGTGATCCAGTTTGCTATCTAGAGGATATATTACGGGGTTACATACAGTTTGATTAGCTTCTTAATAATGCCAGAATTTGGGATGATATCAAAGGTCTTGCCTTGATCAAGGTATGCAATGGGAACTGACTTGTCTGGAATTAATGCATCAATGATGTGTCAAAGAAACCCAACAAGTTTCAGGAAGCAAGATCTTCCTTTAACAAATCCCAACTGGCTTAGGTCAAGGGCTTGTAGACTTCCTATTGTCATTGTTAATAGGTTCTATAAGGATGTTTCATTGACTTGTAGATAAGGCTGGTGAGGCTTATAGGTCTATAGTTTCCTGGATCAGTAGTGGATTCCCCCCCTGTGGTTTAAAATGACCACCGCAGTTCTCCACTTCTCTGCCATGCATCCAGTGGAGAGCCTAAACTTGAATAGGCTTACTAGTGAGTCTACCAGACAATGTTTAGTGCTAAAAAGAAGACAGGATGGCATATTATCAGGACACAAGGGCAAATATTTTTCAGGACCTGCTCAGAAGTGATAAGACATGGTGGTGTGGGTGTAGTAATAAGATGGGAAAAGACATGTAGAGATTGGGGAATAAAGTTAGACCTGAATTTGTCTGTTAATATGTTTGATGTGTACTCAGGGGATGAGAAGTATTGTTCTATATTAGCTCTGAGCTTTGTTAAGCATTACCTCTAATGTTTTTGCCATAGCCGAAGAAGGCTTTGTTGTCCTTAATAGAGGTAGCATTTCTCAATTCGCACTTACTTTTGTAGGACTTGATTTTGTTTCTGAGTTCATCTCTAGATAATGTGGTATTTGGTTTGGTATTAAAAGATACAACTTTTTTTCTATTCTTGTATAGTTTATTTATACTAGGATTCCATCACAGGGGTTTATTCCTGAATTTGACATTGTGTTTGTGCTTTATGGGGGCAGATGCTTCAATGCATGTTTTGAGGTGGACATAGGAATTATCCACAGATAAGGCAGCATATGAAATGGGGTCACTGAAGTGAGGAGGGCACTTAAATGTCATCAGGACGTCAGCTAGATCAGGTTTGCCATGGAATAGCTGCTATAGACATAGGGGTTTTATGGTAGATTAGGTTTTACCCTCATAGTGAGTGTTACCAAATAGTAGTTTGAGTTGTTCAGTGACATGGTAACTGCAGATCTTGAGAACAGGATGGCAGTATTAGTGAAGACTATATCAAGTATTTTTCAGCCAATAGTTGGGTATTGAATCAGTTAATTTGGGTAACTAGCATTAACAAAGTCCAGGAATCTGCATGCATATGTCTTAGAAATAATGTAGGTTTTGCAGCTAATGAAGGGATAGTGGAATTTTCCCAAGATAATAGTATTAGGCTAGATAGGGATCCATGTTACTTGGTATAGATATTCCTCGTGTGCAGTGGGTGACACTGAGGGGGTATGGTAGTCGGCTATGATATGTTATGGAGCTCTATTTACAGTGAAAAGGATTTGAAAAAGTCCAAAGTTATTGTCCTGTCTAGAGGTGAGGTGACTTTGAAGGAATACAAACACAAACACCCTTCAATAACACCGC
Organism: Protopterus annectens; assembly: GCF_019279795.1. Lineage (NCBI taxonomy): Eukaryota > Metazoa > Chordata > Ceratodontiformes > Protopteridae > Protopterus > Protopterus annectens. Next base: position 1,889,796,740 of record NC_056739.1, on the reverse strand, counting down.
CATTTTCTGTTTTGGGTCTGAAACTGTGGTAAGCACTAAAACCCTGCAGGGTAAGAGTCCTATTACTGTTCTGAAACCATGTTTCAGTAATTATTCAGATATCTCCAGGCTATCTCTCTCTCACCAGTCAGTTCATCTGATACTAAGTAGGTTGTCAGCATGCACACCTCACCTCCTGCACTTACCAAACCAACAACACATAAACTTACATATGTGGAGGTCCTTACAAGAAGCTTACCTAAACATCAGAGACCTTTCAAACACAAACACACGCACATTTCACATAATACATCGTCTGCAGAACATAGTACACATAATATATCACATGCCAATATCTCACCAGTCAAGCCCCCGAGGCATAAGACAAAACCAAACATCTTAGTCATAGGTGACTCAGTTGTGAGACAAATATGTCCCTGTCATCAGGATGGATAAGGAAAAGGTCACAGTCAGCTGCCTGTCAGGTGCCAGGATCTGCCATATTACACACACATTTCAGTATCTCCCCAACAGGCACTGTTATGACTCCCTCATAGTTTACGTTGGTGTGAATGACTTGAGATGTACCTCACTGGACATGGCTGAGCTCTCTGATTATGTTTCTCAGACAGCCCTAGCCTTAGGCAACACTTTTTCCATCACCTAGGAGACCTCAATACAAACAAAAATGATTGATTTCAACAATTGGCTTAGTTTCTAGTATCATTCAAAGGGGATCCAGTGTTTGTCAGCCTGGAATGACATGGTCAACAGACCTCGATGCTTTGCAGAGATGGTCTTCATCTGTCACCCCTGGGATTTTGGTTACTGACTAAGGCTCTTGCCATCCCTATAGTGCCTTTTTTAGGCAATGTCACAAGAACAAATTTCCCGATGTAAAAATACCCTCTAAAAACAACCTCAGGGTTATGCTGCTAAATGCTAGGAGTCTAAATCAGAAACTGCACTCATTGGGAGCAGTCCTCACCCTGGAAAATACTGACATTTGTGCAGTCACTGAGACCTGGTTTAAGGCTCTGAAGATCACCCCAGCTACACCAGGTTACATTTCCTTCCACACATTCAGACCACAAACTGAAGGCATGAAAACTAAAGGAGGTGGTGTATCAATATTCATTAAAGATAAATGCACCTATAGATTGGTTAAACAGCATGTTTCCCTTGAATTACTTCAGGTCCAATTGACTGTAGATAAGAGACCTCTTCGGGTCATTGTCAGTTATAGGACCCCCTCCACAAATCAGGACATTCACTGAGCCTACGTGGATCTACTTGAGTCAGTCATGATACAACCAAACACCCTGGTTTTGGGTGACTTTAATTACCGTCCATAGACTGGGTAAATTATATGTGGTCTAATTCACTTGCCCAAAGTTTCCTGGACTTTGTTAACTCCAGTACACTGGACCAGCTGGTTGACACACCCACAAGGGGCTCAAACATCCTGGACTTGGTGCTCACCAACATAGGAGACCACTGCACCACCCTCAGTGTGTGGCCATCCCTGACGAGATTTTACTACAAATCAGTCTTGCTAAAAGTAACTATAACATAAGACCCTCTGAGCAAAAACTAGACTAAAATGCTTCTCTAAGGCCAATTGCAATCGCTTACATAATGGCATAAATAGCTTCATAGCCCCTCCCCCAACTGATGGAACAGACACCCATGCAGAGTTATACACCAATGCTTTATACAAGCACTTGTACAATTGTATTGACTCTTCTGTACCTGATAGAACCAAAGCAAGATCTTCAAGAAAAACAAACCTGACTGGTGGAGAACTGCCATTAATTGGCTAGACAATAGGAGAAAGAAATTGCTGTCTAAGAGTAGAAAGGAATGGTCTCAAAACTGGAAACACTCCCTCCTCAGTTTAAGTAAGCAAATACGACTCCTAGTTAAGGCCTCCAAAGCTAACTACGAATCCAAATAAGCATCCCTAACTAAGTTTTACCACAAGGCGGTCTTTAGTTACATCCATATGCTGAAAGGTAAGGCCCAGATTTTTGCTGAACTCATAGTTAATAGTACTACATAGACAGAAACTGTGGATATAGCACATCTGCTGGCTGACAGGTTCAGTGAAAACTTCACTCCCCTGTCCCTGCCACATATATCCTAAAGCATCTCTAACACCTGTCCGGCACCTAGTACCTCTGAGGAACAGGTCTTACATGCCCTCTCCAAGACCAAAAACACAGCCTCTATGGAACCAGACAACATCCGTGGCTGTGTTCTACATGAGTTAAAAAGGAATTAGCATCACCATTGGGCACACTTTTCAATCACAGCCTAAGCACTGGCTTTGCTCCAAAGTAATGAAAAACAGCTACTGTCATCCCTTTGCACAAAGGGGGTGCATCCACGGACCCTGGGAACTATATACCCTTTAGTCTGACCAGCTTTATCTGCAAGGCCATGGAATGAATTATCTTGGACCTTATTAACAAAGATATATGAAATCTCCAAATGCTGAACCTCACCCAGTTTGGCTTTGTCAAGGGGAAATAATGCCTGTTAAACCTGGTGAACTTCTTCGAGACAGTCACCAAAGCCATAGACAAGGGCAAATCTGTGCATACAGCCTACTTAGACTTAACCAAGGCCTTTGACATAATTCACCACTCAGAAATCACTGATAAACTCACCCAGCTGGGTAGTAACCCATATATTGTCAGGTGGGTTACAAACTAGCTCACTGATAGAACTCACATGGTCAAAATAGGGGACTCCACCTCTTGCAACAGACCTATAACCAGTGGTGTTTCATAAGGATCAGTTCTGGGACCCCTACTGTTCAGAATCTACTTCTCTAAAGAACAAGCTAAAACTAAAGGACTGTGGCTCAAACTGAGAGTGATCACTCAAACCCCTAGAAATGGCAACATCCTGCACAAAGGTCTTATGCAGACTAATGACTGGAGCCAAAGTCATGGTCTTAAGCTTAATGCAAAAATTGCATTATCATCCTCTTTGGTAAGGGTGATGTTCCTGAAACTACCACATCAATAGCAATACCCTAAGCACACAATCATCATGGACCTTATTAACAAAGATATAAGCAATCTCCAAATGCTCATCTCCACTCAGTTTGGCTTTGTCAAGGGGAAATAATGCCTGTTAAACTTGGTGGACTTCTTCGAGACAGTCACCAAAGCCCTAGACAAGGACAAATCTGTGCACAACAGACCCTGGGAACTTCCGCCCCATTAGCCTGATGAGCCTGGTCTGCAAGGCCATGGAACGTATCATCATGGAACTCATAAACAAAGACATTGGTAATCTCCAAACTCTGGACCTTACCCAGTTCAGATTTGTAAAAGGCAGATCATGTCTCCAAAACCTGATTGACTTTTTTGAAGTAGTCACCAAAGCCATAGATGAGGGTAAGGTGGTTCACACAGCTTATCTAGATCTCGCCAAGGCTTTCGACACCATCCCCCACTCTGGAATTATAGATAATCTCACTAAACTATGTCACAAAATGAGTTTCCAACTGGCTCATGGACAGAACCCACACTGTGAAAGCAGCAGACTCCACATCTGACTTCAGACCAGTGACAAGTGGAGTATCACAGGGTTCAGTCCTGGGTCCTCTCCTGTTTGGTATCTACTTTTCTGAAGTACAGGCTAGCACAGAAGGTCTTTGGCTAACAAAGTTTGCAGATGACTGCAAACTAGGAGTCATAATTGAAACTCCTAACGATGTGGACATACTACAAAAGGGCCTCACTGAGACAGATGCCTGGTGTCAAAGCCATGGTCTGAAGCTCAATGCCAAAAAGTGTATTGTCATCCCGTTTGGTAAAAACTCTGTACTCATGAAATACCACATAGCTGGTAGTCTACTTAATGCCGAAAATGTGATAAGAGACCTTGGGACACAGGTGGACAGTAGTCTCTCCTTTGATAATCACATCACCACAGTGGTCAGGAAATCCTTCTACATGGCTCACCTCATCACAAAAGGTTTCTCATCCAGAAAAAAAGAGGTAATTGTTCCCATCTACTCAGCACTCATTAGACCCATTATAGAGCACAATGCCCCTTTTGGTATGTACCTCACAAGATATCTACAACAACTGGAAAGGCCACAGGAATACCTCACAAAGAGGATTACTGGCCTCAAACAGATGCCCTATACAGACCGTCTCAAAAAACTCCAGCTTTACTCCATCGCATATCGCCTACTCAGAGGCAATCTCTGCCTAACATACAAAGCTATGTCAAACCCAGAGCTTTTGGACATGCTCCACTTAAAGAAATCCCAATCCCTCAGAGCTACACGCTCTAGGGACTTAAACCTTGTCACCACAATAAACAGAACATGCTGGAGGGATAGATTACTGTCCCAGAGACTTCCCATACTCTGGAACAGACTACATATCTATGTCAAACAGAGCTCTTCATTAGCACTCTTCAAGAGAAATCCTGATGATTGGATGTGAAATAGAAAATTCACCCCAGGGATCACTTCTGTGGCTCTGCTCCACAGGGGCACAGCAAAATAATTTTATTGGGTGGTGAAAACCAGGGTACATTTTTGGCTAGGCTTATATAGGCCCTAGGGCCAATAGCCTAGTACCTACCTATGAACCTATGAACAGTCAGTGGTATGAGATTTGGGCACACAGGTTGACAGCAATCTTAACTTCGATCACCATGTCTCCACAGTGGTAAGAAGGGCATTTTATATTGCTCATCTCATAAATAAGGGCATTGACTTCAGAAAAAAAGAGGTTATAACCCCCTATACTCTTCCCTCATCAGGCCAATAATAGAGTACAATGGCTCCTTTTGTTATGTTCCTTTCCAAACACCTGCAGCAATTGGATAGACCACAAAGGGTCCTTACAAAGAAAATTCAGGGTCCTCAAGATCTGTCTTATGCAGATTGAAATCATTGTCAATTTACTCTGTGCCATACAGACTGCTCAGAGTTGACCTGTGCCTTGCATACAGAGCAATTTCTGGCCCAGCTTTAATGGAAATGCTGCACATCCATAAGTCAAATGGCACACAGATCACTTGCTCAAAGGAACTTAACCCAGTATGTGATATCAACAGAACTTGCTGCTGGAGAGACAGAATTGTCTCACGGAGGTTGCCCCACTTTTGGAACAAGCTTCTTATTCATGTTGAACAAAGCCCCTTGTTGGCCCTATTTAAGCATAACTTGGACGATTTGATGGGAAACTGCAAATTCACACTGTGGGTTCAACCTGTGTCCTGCTTAGATGGGGCAATAGTTGCTAATTTTAGTGTCTGTTTGAACCAGACACCTTTGGGAACACTGGTTGAACCTGGCTAGGCTTGTAAGGACTCTGAGGCCATTAGCCTAGCAACCTCCTATAATCCTATGATCCTATGATCTATATTTTCAAAAGTTTCAAATTCCTGCAGGGATTTCAACTTCCTGTTTAGGCTTCTAGCATTGAACTTTGTTACCTTTATGCCATTTTGATTTTGATTAGCTATGTAGGTAATTTTCAGCAGACTGATCTCGCCTTAAAAAAGCACTATAAGGGAGGAAAAGGTTCTGGCCAATATACAAAAGCCATGAAGACAGAGGTGCACGCCATCCCTAGAAAAGCAGTTATTTTTGTCAGTCATCTCCTCCTAGGCTGATGTACATTGGATCTCCCCAGAATGACACCAATAGCTAAGCCAATAATTAAAGTCAATTATTTTTGTTTGTGTTGTGACATCATTTTTGGTGATGGTAGACTACTACTCAATGCTAGTTTCACATCATTTTCAGATGGATGTTCTGAGAACTCTATCATGCCCCTTTTCATATGATCCAAGGGGGTATGTCTCAAGTAAATCATTCCTACATGCACAGTGACCATGTCATACAAGTGCTTAGGGTGAAGGGACTTGAGGGCCCTAGTGACACTGCAGACCCAGACAACTGAGAGGCAGCTAACTTTCACTCTTTCTTTGCTGAGCCTGCTATGTGGTGCACCTGTGTGTCTAAAGATATGTCCTTCATGGCATACCATTATCTATGCATCCCTTTCTGCATGATGTGTTTGTGTGTGTGGGTGTGTGTGTGTGTGTTTACCTGTATTTGTATTTGTTATGAGATTAGGAAAAACTGTTGCTATGACCCTTGTACTTTTCTGTCACATTAGCTCTGAATGTGTTGTGCTTTGATATTACCAGTGAATACTGCTTGCACCTGCTCAATGAATATCTAACCTGTCTTTCCAATGAAAAACGGAGTTGCCTCTTCCTTGCACTTAACAAATGTTTGGATATTATATGACCCTTAACTGTCCTTTTGTTTCAGTGTCTGTGTTTCCCCGATGCTTTTGTTTCATAATTTGACTAGCCCATATTTGAGGGCATACTATCCAGCATTTAACTCTGTCCCATACATGTGCATGATCACATTACTAGCAGCATACGACATCTCACCCAAAGACATTATGCAAGGAAATCATTCACTGGCGAGTGACTTGGAAACCTCTTCCTTTGCAGTGTCCTGTCCTGATACTACATGTTGTCATTCAATAATCTCTTTTTAAATCTCGTGTCTCATCTGCATACTATGCTTTGAATTTTGTCAACACTAACTTGCTCTGCATGCTGTGTGTAAGCTCAGTTAGTTTAAGCTGCACAATCTTTTCTTGCTGTTTATCCTATTATATTAGTTACCATTATAACTGCTGCTACATAATACACCCTACTAAGAAGTGATTTTTTTCCTATTTAATTTTCATTTCTTTTAGTATTTGTTTAACATTGGTTTCTGCATAATGTTGCACTGCATCATAATGTTGAATGAGACATTGCACAGAATACATGTGGTGCACCTTTAAGCCCCTGATTTCTTCTACTTTAATAATTCTTTTTTCATGACATTATTCATTTTATATTTCACCATCTAGCAACTTGTGTAATTTGAAATATTCCTGATCTGTTGTTAGACTGTGCTTTGCTCTTTCAAAGGAACATGAACCCCACACTGCTGGATTTTTAAACGTCACTGACATTTTGAGCATTTTGTAACAAAAATAATTAGTGAAATCTCTATGCATACATGCATTGGTATTTGCATTTGTATTCCCTAAATGCAGACAGGATTAGGTAATCATTATGATCATATGTTATTTAATTGACACACAGTTAATAGGAAGTAAAACATCTAAAGTCCGGAAAGATTACATTATCAAGTAACTGATCCCACAATGATTACAAAACAAATACAACTGCTTTTTTGTGCTTGGAGTAAGCTGCCTTGCTCACTGTGGTGAGTCGACAAGCCCCGACAACCCTGATCTCTCTCTCTCTCCCTCTCTCTATATATATATATATATATATATATATATATATATATATATATATATATATATATATATATATATATATAGCTTCCAAGGTGTATAGGTTCCTGAGAAGCTTATTGTCAGACAATCAAGAATCTCAGTCACATCACTCAGTACAGGTAGGAGGCTAACATATACCCAACGAGAAGATTTTTCCCACATATTCCAGCTGAAAATTTGTGATCATTCATATTGTCATCCAGATTTCATATGTAAGGCAGCGTATTCCAGCAATCGGTGGCATGTTAGCTTAGTGCCCTGTCACACTATTAGGCATTATTTATTTTGCAATATCGGTTTAAGTCTCTGGAGCAATTGTTTGCTTTTGCACTGGTTCTCTTTGTGTGAAGGAGTTCAAGAGAATGTTTGGCCATTCATAAAACGGAACATTAAGCAGAGATCACCCATCATGGGCCTATATGACACTGAGTTCAAGGATGTGGATTTCAGCCTATGATCCTAATGAGGCAGGAATAAAGTGGTGCTATAACTTCTCTGTGGGAATATCATGAAGTATAGATTCTGCAAGATAGGAAGATATTCTAATCACAACAGTGACATGGTGGTCAAAAGTAGAGTTTCTTGTGAATGCAGATACCCAATTTTTTGCTGACTGTGTCAGATTTAATAGAAAGTTATCAATGTGCTTTGAGGGAGTGATAGCTTGTCTGGCATTTGGTGTATAGGTTAAGGTTGTGAGCTTTACTTCCTGGAGTACAGCATTTGGGCCTATATCAGAACATTGAAACTGACAATGTCGAATGCTCACATGAGCTAAAAATCACATCCTCAAAGTTTATTAATTTTGTTAGCAGTACAGTGAAGATCGGGATTTTTCCCTTTCCTCACTGTAGTGCAATCTCAGAGTAGGAATATATATTTATCAGGGGGTGTGGAGGTTGCAGCCCCACAATACCGTTGTTGAGTACGTGAATATTCGCTCATGTGAGCATTTGACGTTGTTGGTTTTGATGTTTTGATATAGACGCCAGCATTTGAGTCTCTCAGTCCTCATTTGCTTCTTCTATGACCTTAAGCAAGTCAGTTAATCACACATTCCTAAAAGGGGACTGTCTACCCACTAGGTCTATGTTGCATTTTTTGGAATTGGGGTAAGCTCATGATGAACATGCAAAACATTTGTTTTGTCCAGTCCTTGCTGGAAAATTTGCATATCAGAATGGGATTTTATAACCTTCCCTAGCTGGCAGTCATTAGAAAACTTGGTTAGCCATACTCCCCTGATATCGGCTTTCTTGTTAGAGAAATATATAACAAAGATGAGGGGTCTCAAGGCACAGCCTTGTGATACCTCTGGTGACATTTTCCAGTCTAGACCAACTATGTCTGCTCATAACAGTTAGGTTTTGCCAGATAGCCAAGTACATATCCTGTCAACTATGTATGGGTTAATGTTGAGTTGCTATAGTTTGGCAATATTCTTATCACGAGGCAAGGCAAGGTCATAGAACACAATGGGAATTGTATGTTCTTTATTCATGGCCTCAGTAACTCTTTAAAAAAACTCAACCAGGTCGAACAGATATGTATCCGGAGATATAAGGTTACCTATATTTTTGTTTATTAGTTCTCACTTTTTAATTTCTCCAAGTCTTTTGGGTTTCTAATACCATGATGGGAAAGGACCCTATTCCAAATTCAATATGGTTTATCACTCTTTATTGTTATTTTTATATTGTTTATTAGTTCAGATATAATAATTTCCATAGCCTTGCAAATATTAGTGGTAACACTAATACACCTGTAACTCAGAGGTTCAGTAAAGAGACTGCTTTTGTACAAGGAAACAACAAATGTTCTCAACATCATGAGTATGTAACCACTGTAGACACTCTGAGGAGTTGATGAATGGGTTTTGTTGGTTTAACTCTTCTTATCAGATATCCAGGAATATTTGCAGGATCCATGGAACTGATATTCCTAATTTTAGAACATGCCAAAATGACATGGCCCAGAGTAATTTTTGGATGGAAATACATGTGGGGAAAAGGGCAAGAAGATAAGGTGTGTCGGGTTATGTTAGAAATTAACTTGCTACAACAATATTGGTAATGTCTTTTGGGGTTAGAAAAGAATATACCCTCAATATAGAATTGTTCTTTAGTTCTATGATTCCTAGAAGTTGTAGTTTGTTGGCTGTTTGGGCAGTTTTTCCATCTCTTTCAACCTTCTGGTTTAAAAGCCCTCATTTGCGCTTGTTTCCCACCTTTCCTGTAACTAGTCTAGTCCAGATACAGATTTGCTGTATCCAGGACAGTTTGTAAGCTTCTGAGCCCCCCAAGCCTTTCTCTGTTTGAGGGAAGTATTCTAGCTTATCAGTGGGAGTGATAAGCACTAGGTAGCCTATCTACCACAAGATCCAGGTACAGATTCTTAGTTTTATCACTTGAATTTGCTTATTCATGCTCAGCACTTGTTCAGAACTTCTTAGCACTAAATAAGCTACAAATTACTGCAGCACTCAACCTTCCTCTTTACCTAGAGGAAAAATGCTTTTGCACTTACTTTCCTCACTTGTTTAGAGAAAAACAGCTCTTATACTCACTTTCCTCACTTGTCTAGAGGAAAGTAGTTTTTTATTCAGGCATGTCTAAGGGTCAGCTCCCATTGTTTTCTCCTGCCTATCTGATGAATATGGGCATCTTGGGGCAATGTAGCAATTGCCTCATGTACACAGACAACCCTATCCTCTTACCATCCAGCACGACAACCTGTTTGAGATGCACTTATCTAGCCAAACTGGAGGTAAAGCTCTCTCCAACCAAGACTGAACTTGACAGTCAAGAGGAGAAGGTAAATACTTGCACCAAATCACACTCATCACATAGTCCCACTAAACCTACACCACCAAAATCCTCGCATAGAAACACAAAAACATTCATGGAGGCTCTCAATAATAATCTGCTCAAGCAAGAGAGACCTCCAAAGCAGAAACGCAAGCAACCTCCATCCCCCAACACAACCCAAATGACACATAGGCCACAGACTCAGTGTTCCACTCAACCACAGCCCATAAGGCAAAACAACGTACCCAACACACTAGTCATAGGTGACTCTATAATCAGGCACACTGATGTCCCACTCACCAGGCTAAACAAGGAGAAGGTTACTGTCAGCTGCCTGTCGGGTGCCAGGATTCGCCACATAATCCATGCACTCAGGTCACTCCACATCAAGTACAAATATGACTCTGTCATTGTCCATCTTGGTCTGATTGACCTGAGATGTATCTCCCTGGACTACATGAAAAGAGACATGGAAGAGTTCTCTGATCTTGTAGCCCAGGCAGGTATGACTCTAGCCCTGAGTAGAATCCTGCCATCACCCAGAATGAAACTGCAATACAAGGACAAAATGATTGACTTCAACAATTAGCTAAGCTTCTGGTGTCATTGTAAGGGGATCCAGTATCTGTCTGCCTGGGACGACATGGTCAACAGACCACAATGCTTTGCCAGAGATGGCCTGCGCCTGTCACCCCTGGGATTCTTTATACTGCCTAAGGCTCTTGCTGCCCCTATAGTGCCTTTTTAGGCAAGGTTCAAATGACAAATTCGCCACCATAACAGGAACAGAAAAGCAAAAACTGAGGATAATGCTACTCAGTGCTAGAAGTCTAAACCTCAAAATGCACTCCCTCGAGGCACTCCTTAAAATGGAGAACATTGATATATGTGCAGTGACTGAGACTTGGTTCAAGGCTCCAGAGAGCACCCCTGCATTACCAGGCTATAAGTCATACCACACTTTTCGGTCACCTAACCTAGACCGGAACACCAAAGGTGGAGGTGTGTCCATATTCATTAAGGATATCCACACCTCCAGGCTAGTTGCTCATCATAATGCATCTGAGGTTATCCAAGTCAAACTAACTCTGGGTAAAACTGCAATCCAAACTGTAGCTTGCTACAGATCCCCCACCATGCCCCAGGATTCCCACTCCTCTTTTCTTGATATACTGAAAAATATTAGGGTTCAACCAAACACCCTAATAATGGGCAATTTCAACTACCCCACCGTTATCTGGAAAAACAACTCCTGTACCAACAAATTATCTCAATGCTTTCTGGAATTCATAAATTCCAATGCCCTGGATCAACTTATCCACACCCCCACCAGGGGCAACAATATCCTAGACCTAGTCATTACCAACATGAGTGACCGGTGTTACACACCTAAAGTCAACTCCTTGTTGGTCAGATCCAACCATAAGCAAATCACCCTAGATATCCACATCCTGCCCCCACCCCCCATTAAGAAAATCACAGTAAAAAATTTCTACAAAGCCAACTTCATGCTTCTTAAGACAGAAGTGGTGAACTTCATGACACCCATGCAGATGGACAATACAGTTACGACTGCTGAATCCTACACAGATGCACTCTATAATTACGTACGCGAGTGCATGGATCATGCTATCCCAAAGAGAACCAAAATGCTATCCGCCAAAAAAAGGAAGCCAATCTGGTGGTCCCCTGCCATAAACAAACTCTACAACAGAAGGAAGAAACTGTTGCAAAATAGAGTAAAATCCCATGAGTGGAGGAGTTTCCTGGTCACCCTCAGTAAGAAGCTGAGATTCCTTATAAGATCCTCCAAAAGCTAGCTATGAAAACAAAATCACCACTGATTCTAGGGACAACCACAAAGCATTCTATAGCTATGTCAAGAATCTCAATGGCAACACCCAAATCTTCTCTGAGTTACAGCACAATGGCATGAAAATTACCGAACCATCTGATATTGCCAACGTCCTGGCAGATAGGTTCAGTGCTAACTTTACCCCCCTCTCACCCCTAAAGGACCCATATCTATACAGGAAGAATGCACAGTCCCTGTAATCACAACTATGCAGGTAAAAGCTGCACTCTCTAAAGCCAAAAACACAGCATCAATGGGACCGGACAACATCCCAGGCTGCGTTTTACACAAACTTCAGAACGAACTGGCTCCCCACCTAAGCACCATGTTCAATCATAGTTTCACATCAGGCTTTGTGCCCACTGAATGGCACACAGCAACAGTTATCCCACTCCACAAAGAGGGAGCCACCACTGGTCCCGGGAACTATCGCCCTATTAGCCTGACGAGCCTGGTCTGTAAGGCCATGGAACATATCATCATGGAACTCATAAACAAAGACATTGGTAACCTCTAAACTCTGGACCCCACCCAGTTTGGGTTTGTGAAAGGCAGATCATGCCTCCTGAACCTAATCAACTTCTTTGAGGCAGTCACCAAAGCTGTAGACGAGGGTAAGGTGGTGCACACAGCCTATCTTGACCTTGCCAAGGCTTTCAACACCATCCCCCATTCTGGAATTATAGCTAAACTCACTAAACTAGGTATAAATCCCTACGTCACAAGATGGGTTGCCAATTGGCTCACTGACAGAACCTACACTGTAAAAGTTGCAGACTCCAAATCTGACTTCAAACCAGTGACAAGTGGATTACCACAGGGTTCAGTCCTGGAACCTCTCCTATTTGGTATCTATTTCTCTGAAGTACAGGCTAACACAGAAGGCCTTTGGATAATGAGGTTCACAGATGACCGCAAACTAGGAGCCATAGTTGAGTCCCCAAATTATGTGGACATCCTACAGAAGGGCCTTACTGAGACAGATGCCTGGTGTCAGAGCCATAGCCTCAAGCTCAATGCTAAAAAGACATTGTCATCCCCTTTGGTAAAAACTCTGTACCCATGGACTACCACATAGGCGGTAGTCTACATAATGCTGAATATGTGTGATAAGAGACCTGGGGTCCCAGGTGGACAGTAGTCTCTCCTTTGATAATCACATCGCCACAGTAGTCAGAAAATCCTTCTACATGGCATACCTCATCACAAAAGGGTTCTCATCTAGGAAAAAAGAGGTCATTGCTCCCCTCTATTCGATACTCATTAGACCCATTATAGAGTACAACGCTCCTTTTGGAATGTACCTCACAAGACATCTGTAGCAGCTGGAAAGGCCACAGAAGTACCTTTCAAAGAGGATTACCTTACTCTGATCATCTCAAAAACCTCCACCTTTACTCTGTAGCATATCACCTACTCCGAGGTGATCTTTGCCTAACATATAGAGCTATGTCAAACCCAGAACTGTTGGACATGCTACACTTAAAGAAATCCCAATCCCTCTGAGATACACACTCTAGGGACCTAAATCTTATCACCACAATAAACAGGACATGCTGTAGGGATAGATTCCTGTCCCAGAAACTTCCCATACTCTGGAACAAGCTACTCATCTATGTCAAGCAAAGTTCCTCATTAGCACTCTTCAAGAAAAATCTTGGTAAGTGGATGGGAAATAGGAAATTCACCCCGGGGATCACTTTGGTGGCTCTGCTCGACAAAGGTACAGGAAAATAACTTTCTTGGGTGGCGTAAGCAAGGGAACCTTGTTGGCTAGGCTTACCTAGGCCCTTGAGCCAATAGCCTAGTACCTACCTATGAACCTATATATATATATATGAAGAAGGCCTTATGGTTGTCTTTTGAATTGATTGCAACCCTAGTAGTCAGCCTTAAATTTCCTAAAGATAAGTTTGAAAAACCTACCAGTTTTATAAATATTTTATAATAATGAAATGGATATCTTGTATTGAAGGCCAGATGCTTTTTTCTCTCTTACAATGTTTGTTGATTTAGAATGTTCATCATATGTGCCTAGTTTTAAACATACTATTATACTCATATTAGACTATCTAAAAGGAGCAAAATTCAGTGGAGTCAGAAGTCGCCTCATGTACAAGGGCTGTTGGTGAGCTATACCACTGTGATTATCAATGACATTTTTAAATATTAAGTAATTGGTTTTGGAGTAACACATGAATGTAGAAGAGTTTTTTTGCATTTGTGAAACAGGATTTCTATGAAAAGTTCTCAACAAGAAAGTTTTAACAAGAGAGGTGTTGATGAATGGGGTAGTACTGTTGGAAGAACATTTGTTGGCGGAATATTTAGATTAGTATCTCTTGAGGCAGGAATACAGTTTGATAAAACGGACTGGCATTTACAAAGTAAAATGGCTTGTTATTGGGCATAGTTGCAACTGTAAAGAAATTTGCTGTTGGTAGTATACATTTATCAGTCCATGTATGGATAGATGAAGTCATCAATATGAAGGGTATTTGGTTTAATGGTTAGTGTTTCTAACTGTTTAAAGTATTCTGCATGTTCTGAAGAGGTCATGGATAGGGTTTTGTAATTTGCTTTATTTTGATAATTATTTTTATTGCGTGTAACTAGAACTTCACTTAAATCCAGATTTGTATAAAAAAATGCGATGAGAGACAATAGGTTTATGGATAAATGCAGATAATTACCTGCAGTTGTGAGCGGGTCTGAATACATGATAGACTTTTTACCCTGAAACAGAAGGAGTGCTATATGACATTTTCAAAGTTGTAGAGACTCAGATAAATAGGAAAAGCTAAAAAAAAAACAAGCACAAACTCATTTGTTCCTTCTATGAGTCCTGCACAGCACAACACAGTTTCAACATTTCAAAAAGATTACTACAGAAACTAGCTGATCTTTTTGTAGCCTCCATATGACTAACATTAGATTTCTAATTTCAGCATCATGATTAAACACTCAAAACTATGCTTTCAACCAGTACTTACTGGGAGTATTCCTTTCCAATCCATTTTAACCTCATGGTTGTGTAACATAATCAGTCAGAAAAGCAAATTTAAATATTGAATAGAAAGTTGGCATCACAATTTGATGGCAACAGTAATAGATAGGGCTGGATTCATAAAACTTTGCTACATCACCCTAAGCATCTTAGTATAATAGGCAGCCACATGGAGGGTGTATCTGGTTCAGAAAAAAATGAACAACATGTTAAGGCAAGCCAAAATAGCATGGTAGGCAGTGGTATATTCTAATAACCATGTAGTGAAGTGACAAGTATTATAATGAGGCAAATCATGGTAGAGAGTTTCAGAAGCATTTAAATGGCAGTCAACAATGCTGTACCCTCCTTAGATTTGTAAACAGACAGATGGCCATGTTCAAGTAGTATGAAGCATTGAATAATGCTAGGAGTTGCTGCAACCACTGTAAATTTATATATAGAATGGAAGAGCCAGTGTGTGACATTGCCAATAGAGGTGCTGGCTGTTTTTTTGCCCTCCACAACAACAACATAGTGGCCTGGTATTATGTAGACAGCAACATCATGCAGGAAATTATGGACATGTATCAGCCTCATCTGCAGCCCAGTGAGAGTTAGGGAGCACTGATTTTAGTGGATACAAAGTGATGTGACTTTAAGTGTATTAACTACAGGGGCCTTTCGGTGATGCCCTGGTGACTGCCTTGACAATACTCCACCAGTTTCTCAATGCCATGCTTTAGAATGTGTGGAAACATATGTGGTTCACACATAACCCCAGAGGAAAGAGCAATCACTGTGCAAGACATCTGTGTTGTAGCCCTCCTCCCTAAGACACCTAGAGCCATAGACCCACATTTAAATAAAGGCTCAACCTGGTGTACAAGGAAGGAGGTGTGAACCATAAAGAGTATCACTCTATCAACTGTCAGATGGTGTGCAACGCATAGGATATCATGTATAATGTGTGTGCCAGCAAACCAAGCTGTTGTCACGACTCCCTCATATAGCACACATGTGATGTCTATCAATGATTACGAATGGCTCACTTCCCACAGAGTCATCTTGTGAGTGATGCTGAATATCCCTTGGAACCCTGGATAATGACCCCATTTAAGAACCCTCATAACCAAGCATAGTTGCAACAATGCCCTATCACAAACCAGAAACATCACAGAACATGTGTTTAGGCTGTTGGATTCACATTTCCACTTGGCCATCTCTTGTGGTGTCCTGCAGTATGACCCTACCATGTATGCAAAAAAACTTACTGCTCTTGCTATGTCACATATACTTAGGGAAATAGTTACAGCAGGGTGCCCTAGTGCAGAGAACACAGTTCTCAGTAACACAGATAGTGACATCTAAGACAGACTTGGAGTCAAAGGAGGAACAGGCAGCAGCGGATGTCCATGCCAGATAGAGGTGGGCCTAGAACAACTTGGACATAGCAAAGAAATAGCAGATTGCTCATAACTTTACAAATTAATTATAACACACCGGGCATACCCATGCATAGGCCGGCCATGCTGTGCATCACACATAGGCAATCCAAGTAGCAATGTACAAAGGCCAAGGCACAGTTGTCATTGTTTGGACAGGTGGAGAAGGGAATACAAGAAGTGTGCATGGGTGTGATCATTGATGGGAATAAAAACAAAATGTGCTTTTAAAGGAAGTATAACAACTGCTATGAGGGGTTTACTGTCAAGAAGGGCCAGGGTCGGTGACTGTGTGTGATGCGATCGGAGCTATATTGTGGTGGTGCGTGCGTGTGCACGTGTGTGTGCATGTGTGTGTGTGTGCGTGTGTGCGTGTATGCGTGTGTGTACATGTGTTCAGCTTCCTATGCATGCTCCTGCCCATGAGATCTGGCTCTGTTATGAGTTGCATCAGCTATGCCATGACCTTGACTAGATGTTGGTGTGCTACCTGACTGTGACTGATGTGTGCTGGATGAGGTGCCAGCATGATGACAGACAAGCCCACTGGGGTGGACTGTCCTAGGTGTAAACACATCAATAACTGATGTTGCAGTGGAGGTGCTATCAATGTGGGTGCAGGATCTCACTCATCCATGGCCAGGAAAACTAACTTCCGATGAGTTACAAATGACCAGTAACAAAGATGGTCCCTTACTCCTGACAGACAACCAAGACTAAACACTACATGTTTCAGTACATGATTCATTCTGTCCAATGAATCACACATACAGTTCATGGAATCCTGTATGTCAGCATGCAGAGCTTAGATCACCCTCACAGACTCTGCTTTAGTTCTAATGCAACTTGCCTGTACCTCTACAATGACCCAACCATACCTCCGGTGAGCACTGAAACCAACCCCCCTGTGTGAACTCATGGACTCTCCTATCCATGAATGATAGGAGAAGATTCAGATATGTCTCTGCTGGTGGTCACCACATTTTTCACATGTACAATGTCATCATCGACCTGCCCACTCTTAAATCATACTGTGTCTTGCATATGTACAACCATAGAGACTGTTTCCTTTGTCTAAGGATGGGATTATGTGTTGCAATCCCTGTATCCAACACACAATCTCCATCCCCTGATAGTACCATTGCATCCTGGCCATCATTATCAGAGGCTAAAGATCCCAGACATTAAACAATGTTAGTTCCACAGTGCTGTTGTCACAGAAAGTTTTATTTGAGATTACAACAAAAGAAAACATATTCACCAGCAAAACTACACATGAAGCTGATATCATTTGAACTATAATGATAAAAGACATACATCTGGAGGATTTCTCCCCCGGTCCGCACTGAAAATTGGCTTTGGTCCAAGTCAGACTTTCCCAGTAAACAAATGTTAAATAAATAAATATCAGGTTATAACTCTGCCCATACCTTGTTTAGATGGATGTTGCAACTGGATGCCAGATGTACCTACATAATACAATTGAGACAGATATCCATCCATCCATCCATCCATCCATCCATCCATCCTCAACCCCTTTTTCCCATTTTGCACATGGGGTTGGGGTGTCGCTTCAACAGTCAATCATCTTGAGCCAAAGTTTACACTGCCGGGTGACTAGCCCTCTACACAAGTGAGGCAGATATCATAAACTGCAATTTGACTAAAAGATAAAGATAGGGGCAGACAATAATAGTAGGGATACATACCTGGTGTATCATCAATGGAAATTTTCTAGAGCCTATCTATGTCTGCCCCAACATCCATAGCCACACTTTTGAACTATGTGGAGCGGGTACTATTGTTAAACAAGGCCAAGAGCTCCATATTGATTGGTTCAGTGGACAGCCCACCACCCATTGCCTTCTTTTCTCATACCACAGCCACTGCTCTGTGGGTGACAGTACTGATCATGTAAGTCACTGGATGGCAGACCATGTCTTACTTTTGATCCTGACCACCCACCATATTATCATTGCTGACAAATTCTGAACAGACATGGTCATGGAAGAGCCAGTCAGCAGAAATGGAAGCAAAAAGCCATCTACCATCGAGGTGGAAGGCCTCTAGTACCATCTCATTTCCAGCCTCTGTAAATTTGGGTATGCAGGTGGATGTATTTTTCTATCTATTAGCTTTTCAGCATCTCTCTTTAGGTATATAAATAGGTTCAGAGGTTCATAGGTGTGTTCTAGGGTGATGACCACAAGGGCATCTTTAAGCCTAGCCATGCATCCCAAATCTCTGAGAAGATCTTGTATCCTACATAAATGTTAGCAGAGGCTTGAGAGATGAAACATTTGCAAACAGGGGTCTGGGAGATAAGCCATTTACATTTTGTCTGTGTCCATTAGAGACATAGGTGCCAAATCAGAAATACATTTCCTGTAACCCATCCAACTGTTCAAGTTACATTTGAATTGGGTTAAGGAGGAACTCTGCTTCACATATATGGGGTGCCTGTCCAAGAGAAAGGGTAATCTCTGGGATGCATACCTGTCTCTCTCCAGCAGATCCTTCTTATATCATAGGTAAGGTCTAAGTCTTTAGAGTGGGTAATTTGGGTGCTGTTTGTTTTGCAGATATGCAGGACATCTTTCAGGATGGGTTCTGACAATGACTTCTATGCTAGGCATAGATCTTCCCTCTGCAGTCTGTAAGGGAGAGAATACATGGATAGTGTTTTGAGGCAGTCTGCATAGGACATTTTACTCACATTTTACTCACACTGTATTCTTTTAATGAGGGAATGTCTGTGGATGTTCCACTTGTTGGTTGTGCTTGGTTAGGTACATACAAAAGGGGGCACTGTACTCAATGATAGGTCTGGTGAAATACTGGAATTAACTGCTGTGGCCTTGCATGGGTGCTACAAATCCTAACAGACATACTATAATAATAGTCCAGCTGCTATGTTTTAGTAGAGCCTGACACTAAACTGTGAGTAGCTACAAAACAATCTTTATCAAATGTCAGGTATTTTTTTGTCCTAAGCAAAATTACCCTACAGCTTCAAAAATAAAAGCACCTGACTGCATTTAATTTAACTAGCACAATGATCATTAACCATGACTTTGGTAGACATTCTTGTAAACAAATATGTTTGTGGTTCAGAACATTACACTGCTGTATGCCACACTTCAGTGTTGCTACAACCTACTGTAACATGTCTACATTCTACTATGGCCAGTACACATGCACTGTACTCCTTCAGAGAGCTTTGGCCAAAACATTTAGAAACCATAAAAAATGAACCACACATCTTTTCTTTACAATTAAATGGAGTACAAACAGCTGTTCTTGTACAAAAATGTAGTCGTGAAAAGGAAAATGTAGCTTTATGTAAGAAGATAATAATGTAGCAGCAAGTGATGGAAAAAGTCAAAGTTCTTCTGCTATAGCAGGATGATGATCTATGCTTCCAGTCAAACCTTTTATCATGTAGATTATCCCATCTGGGCATGATATGTATGCTAGTTATTAGGGCTCTTCTTCTTATTGTTTCTGAATTGATGAAAGAGCAAGAAAAAAATCTTCAGACATGCTAGATAAGGTGAAGTGAATAGTTTCATTATTACAGCTTCCATGACTCATTGTACTCATGAAGGTGTGTGTACATAGTCAATACACTAGGCGAAGGGTTTTGATCCACAGATTGCTGTATGCTGTCTAACAATGGTCTATTTTGGTCTCCAACATGGTTTGAGCATTTCCTTGAACTTTGAAGTCTACTTTATAGTAGTCTGCAAATCCATGCCTATCGTGTGCTAATCACTTACAATATGCAATAAGGTAAATAAAATTATGTGAATGTAACAGTTTTTCAGTAATATGTGCATTGACAATACACCACATTGAGGTTTTTTTATCACCTGATGATTGTATGTTGTTTAACAATGGTCATTTTTCAGAATTAATGTAGGTGTATTTTCGTCTTACTGTTATATGCTGTGTTCCCCAGAAATGTATTTTTCATTCACTTTTTGCGGTGGTTAAGAGACGTAGGGGTAAAATAAAATATTTTAAGGCTTTACTAGAAAAGCTCACTCGGATTCTCTGAGGGAAAGTTTAGTTTGTTTTTTCCTTATATTACTTTCTTGTAATCTGTATTGATTTGTTGCTTTCTTCTGTTTTGAGTATTGTGGTGTATTTTCATTACACTGTGTTTTAATTGCATGTTTTCAATTCCATATTTAAACTAGAGAAGAAACCATAGTTGTGTCCCTTGTGAATCATACAAAAATTAGAACAGGTCACTTAAGGTTAATTACCTGTGAACTGATGGAGGAGCTGGGAGCTAAATCTTGTATTTAAAGGGTAAAATAATTATTTTCAAGGCTTTACAGGAAAAGCTCACTCAGGCTCTGCCATAGATTAATCTGTAGGAAAGGTTGGTTTGTTCTTCTTTATATTGCTCACTTGTAATCTGTAGAATATTTTTATAATTGTATTCTGTTTTTGTATAGCATATTTAAAATAGGGAAGAAACCACAGCTGTGTCTCTTTTGAGTCATGCAGAAATTAAATTTTCCTGCCCTTGTACCCTGGTGCTGTTCCATTTTTAAACTCACTGTCTCTGTACTTACTGGCCCCTTATGTTAATTCACCCTCACATTTCTTTCCCTCTCCTCTTTCATTAGCTACTGTCAGTAAGCACAAAATTATCATTTTGTGAAGTCACCCCTTCAACTATTTAAATTTATTACCCCCTCCTATATTCCATAGAGCCAGAATGCGAAGTACCAACTTCAATCCAATCTATCTCACTCTTAAAATGAATGTCTGTCCCTTTAGACTGCTAAAGCTTGAGTTATCCCCTCTTTCATGTCTAATTGTTTAGTGCATATTGCAACTCTTAAGACATTTGCCCATTTTTTCCCATCTTACCTTTAAAATCTGCAAAATCTGGACCAAGATCCCAGTCATTGAAGATGGCACATTCTACCTCTCAGTAGTCATCTTGGGATTAGTGTTAATGTTTTGATACTGGTGAGAGAAGGAGCACAGGGACATTATTTCTTGGAGACTTGGTCTCCATACCAGTTATTTTACATTAAGAAGGTTTCTGGTCTACAGTCTTGTTTCAGGAGAGAATAACCTATGCTTGTCTGAACTGGAAATTGCTAGTTGAAGGCTTATTGGGTCTGTTATTCTAAAAATGCTCTAGTTCTTTTAATCTGTGTAGACAATGCTCTCTCACAGTGTAAGTTTCCTTTAAAATGTCCTTACTGTCTAGGTACATTTCTTTTAACTATTAGAGCATCTAGTCTGCACATAGCTGTGCATCACTTGTGAAGGTCTTATTCACCTATTCAATATTTAAATTTTCCTCACTCCTCCCTGGTAGATCAGTAGCCATAGATAAGCACTTCCCGACTCTCTCTCTGTGGCCACTCTGGTTGAGATGGTTATTCTGAGGCATTGTAGCAATTGCCTCATATACACCAACAACCCACTCATTCTTAATAAAACAGATAGAGAATGTGATATGTGTAAATGGGTTACCTTCAGAACATCAACAGCTCATTTCACTGACAAGCAAATCAGCAAGACCATTTCACTGAAACCTCATTTCACTGACAACTCATTTCACCACCAACGCATGTCATCGACAGTGATATATGACCTTTTCCCCACTGTAGTGCAACTCTGGAGTTAGAATATATAGTAAGGGGGGGTGTGAGGGGCACAGCCCCCCACAATGGGGGGTGTGAAGACCCCCACATACTTTGGTTGTATATTGTTTTCTGCAAAACAGTTATTCATTGCACTTGTAAGTATCCATCTCTATAGCTTAAACGTTTATAATATGTGGGGGGGCTATGCCCCACACACCCCCAAATGTGGGGGTCTGTGCCCCCCACACCCCCTTACTATATATTCTAACTCCAGGGTCACACTACAGTGGGGAAAAGGTTATATATCACTGTCAATGAAATGAGTTGTCGGTGAAATGAGTTGGTGAAATAAGCATTCAGTGAAATGGTCTTGCTGATTTGCTTGTCAGTGAAATGAGCTGTCGATGAAATGAAGGTAACCCGTGTAAATACATTTTAACACTGGAAGCCAAATGTTGTCATAAAACAAAAACTAATCCTGTAGAGGTTGTTAGTGAAATGTGTACCATGTCTACTGGATAGGGTAAACACCATATACATAAAACTACTTATGTTGAGGTACTTACAGGTAACCTTCCTAAAATGCTAAAACCTTGTACACAGCACACTCAAAAAATGGGTCCTCAGCCATCATGTAAAAACTCTCCCCCAGATTTATTAAACTCCATGTAGGAATAGTGCAAGCCCTACACTGAGTGTACCATGGCTGTGACTGCAGCTCCCCCTTGACAGCACGCCTTGCATATTAATGAAGGTGCACTACTGAGGGAGAGCCATGTACATGGTTATTGAATCAGAGTAGGGGTGTATTACAGTGCTCACAGATGTGTAACACACCCTCTGTATATCAAATTGCCAGATGGCACTGAAATTGAAAAGGTAATTGTACTTGGCTAGTTTTGTTTTATTTGTAGGGGGTGTTACAGTGTCTGTACACACCCCCTGTACTGTCAAAGTGCTGGATGGCACTGAAATATAAATGGGGAAATGCCATTTTTCCCTTTTGTTAATGTTTTTTTCTTGTGTTTGCACAGTGCGTCACTGCACTTAGCAATGAACATGTGCCAAACATCTAAAAATAGGAACTGGATGCTTTTAATTTTAATGGAAAAGGTCAAGTTTAAACATAGCTTAGCATGTTTGCACAGCACAGCGAGGTGGTCAGCAGTTTTCAAACATAACTGAGAGCTATATAGAACTGTATCGCTCTAATCACCATATCCTCAGTAGCTGAATGGTTTGAGTGACTGCCTTGTGTACAGTAGGTGCATGGTTTGAATACAGGCCATTTAGCTTTATACATGTGATAGGAAAATGTTTTAAATATTTTTTAATTTATACATTAACATGCGTTAACTGGGTTAGTCCGCTGGACCAGAAGCCCATTTTCAGTGAAGACCCAAGGATAAAAGGCCCAGTTACACACAAGTGTCCAATACATTAAAGTTACAGTACTAGATAATGTAGTAAAATGCATATATTTAGGAGATATAAATTAAAATAGATACACATAATAATAAATTATCATTAATGAACAATTACTTTCAATATATTTTTTTATTTTTTAAAAACTCTGGTTTGCCCATAGCTAATCTCTGCTAAGCATTGCTAAACAGGACCTGTTTTAGCATCCCTTAGCAATGCGCAGCACTGCTTAGCTGCTTTGGGCACTTCTGAGCAATCTCAGTTTAAGCATTCCTCAGCTTAGCTAAGGGGGTTTGTGCACTGCTAAGCATTGCTAAGCACTGCCAGTTTAAGCACTGCTCAGCTAAGCTTTGCAGGTCTGCACAGTGCTAAGCGGAGCTTAGCCTTTTTAAAACGATTCAATGGTGGCAAAGGGTAGGAAAACAGCTTTATTTAAGCTGAATAGGTGGAAATACACCCAGAATCTGTTGGAGTTTAATCACTGCAGGAGCTATGGCTAGAGTTGGAGAGGGTGTGTGCTTCCTGGTGCAGCTCTGGGGCATTTTGGAGTCCAGGATCTTGGTTGGGCTCCTTGTTAAAGACCAATGTGACTGGCTGCTGCAGGGCCAGTACCAGGGGTCTGAATACAAGTCAGAGGCCTGGTACCGTCTGGCACATGACCTTACCACTGCAACTGGAATCCCCTACACTAGTGAGCAGGTGTGTCATCATTATGATGACCTGAAGCAAGGAAGGGGGATCTCCTGTTCCAATGGATCCAAGACGCTCAGAACAGCAATGCCTGAAAAGTTTGTAAGTATAGGAACCATTAATTTACCAAATTTTAGTATGAATATCTGACAGACAAGTACACATAATGGTTTGTTTCCCCCCACAGCTGCAGAGGAAAGGGCTCGTAACATGGAGGCTCACGCAGGATGCCTGGTCAGGATGCGCTGAGAGTGTGGTGAGTACAGATATATCTTGGAATATATAGTAATCTAATTAAGAAAGAGTACAGTAGTAACTGGCAGTAGGTATAGTCTGTTGTGAGTGTACTGCAATGAATGTGTACCTAGACCTAGACTGATATAAGTGAGTATTGCTAGGTACAGTTCAATATAGATGAAAGCATGAAACATGCTACTGTTACAGAAAGAAAGTTAATGCAGCATTAATAATGTTTGGGAATAACATGTGCATACTGTACTAATAATACATGTGGCAATAACATACACTGGCATTGAAAATGTTTAGGGAATACATTAACTGCATTCCTATATACAGTACAATTGCAGTCAGAATTGTAAAGAAATAAAGGTAGTACTGCACAGATTGTCTAACAACAGATGTCTTCCAATGCCTGCATTATTTAAAGTGTAGAACAATAAAGATTGTTAGCTGTATACCAATCATGTCACCCTCAATAAAGCTGTGTTCTGACAATTGTTGTGTGTATTCTGGGCTGTTGTTCAAGAAATCAAATATTACAGGTTTTGTGAATTAAAAGTGTATAACACCATAAAGAGACTGAAGGTTGGCCAATAAATAACTGTCATGCTAAAGTGTAGATGTGGCACTGTACTACAAGATATAATGCAATATGATATTTATTCTGCACTAAGATCTGAGCATAGAATAGTACTGTCTAAGGTATTATAGTGTGTTTCTCCCCGGATTGTCTTGAGTTAAAGTTTGCATTTCAGCTATAGGCATCCCTGAACATAGGTATGCTGATGCAGGCATTCCCATCCACAAGGGATTCATTGTGTATACCTGCATTCCATGTATTAATATGCAGTTCACCTACTATCTCTGTCATGCATGAATCTCATGCATGTATGTTCAACTGTCACTGCAGTCTTGTGTGACATTCTACCTATATTACCAGGTCACACTTTGTCACCAGGTGAGCTTTATGTACATATCGCTCAATCAGCATACAGCAGTAGCCCAGTAGCTCAATGTGATAAGCAATATATATGTTGTTCATTTTGCCACACAGACCAGGTTTGAATCCAGGGACAGGGATTAAGATATATTTACAGTAACAGATAAGTAGTACTGACTACTTATAGAAACAGTTATGTGTTGTTAACAGATTTTCTCTCCACAGGACTTACAGGTAAATAAATGTCTGTAGTAGCTGTATGAAGGGTATACTAATGTCTGTGTCCAGATGTAGTAGTAGTGCATTAACAGCATTTCTCAGCAAGGAGATAACACTCCATTAAATGAATCAACATGAAGTACAGTACTATTCCAAGTTAATAAGACAAATTAAATGGTCTGTTGTTGGTACGGCTGTATTTCTGGTGTGTCTGTGAAAGTCTGCTTATAGTTTAACCCCATGCCTGCCAATGATGGCAGGATAAGTGTAAACTCTCTGTACTGTGCATGATACATGTCTCTCAAGTGTCACACTATCATGGATAGTAATCACTGCTGCCAAAAACCTTGGACATAGATATAAATCCAGTTGAAGTATGACAGTAGCACAC
Source organism: Protopterus annectens (assembly GCF_019279795.1). Classification (NCBI taxonomy): domain Eukaryota; kingdom Metazoa; phylum Chordata; order Ceratodontiformes; family Protopteridae; genus Protopterus; species Protopterus annectens. Next base: position 1,889,770,787 of record NC_056739.1, on the reverse strand, counting down.
TCACACAACATCAGTACAGAGTACACCTTGGTAGTCATATATGTTCCCCTGACAAGTAATAGTCCCCTGTAGTTTTGTACCTGTAGGTGTTACAGCTTGGCCAATGGATAGCTTGAGAGGTATGTATGTGCTACAGAAGCTATAGGGCACTTGTAGACATAAAGTAAGGGCAGACCTGTAGAGTATTAGCAGTACTGTTGTGAAAAATATAGCCTATACAGTTGGTAATGGAATGTCTTTCTCTCCTCCCACCCCTTATCCACATCACAAATTATTATTTTTATACTACGGGTATGATTCCATTTTCACATATGTTGTTCTCAAAACCTAATGTTTTGCCTTGTGTTGTATTATTGACTATATATTATAATGGCTGCATACTAACATACCTTGTTGAAATGCCACTGTTGTTGGCCTTTTACTGTAACTATTACTGGCATACTGTTACAATAATGACTGTTATTCCATTTATGCCTATGTTCTGTATGCTATGCAACTGTATTGTTCTGGGTTAATTAGAACACCCATGCATGCTGTTATAACTAACATTGAAATGTTTTATTCATGATTAACCAATACACTTTGACAAACCTCAACACTATAGCATGCCTGGGTAGGCCAGTTCCAGTGGATCCGCCTATCCCACCTTATCTGGCGATGGCACCAGGTCCCAGCATGTCTGGAGCCCAAACTAGAGGTGCCTCCTCCACTGGTCCCGCACCACTCTCAGGTGGAACCACCTCAGGGGATGGGGCCTGCCTCCCCGGGCATGGGCATAGAGAGGATGTCATCACCTGAATTCAGTTCCCAGGCATGGTGCACAGGGTTATTCAGTGTGATTTGAATGATCAACTGCACCAGATAGAGGGCAGACTGGTGCACCTGGAAGGGCAGGCTGGCCCCAGTGCCAGGCCCCCAGCAAAGTCACCTTTGGGGCCGTGAAGGGGCAGTGGTGATTGCCCATGGGTGGGGATCTCAGTCCCACTGTTGCCATCTGTGGGCATTTGGTCCTTGGATTCCTAAACACCCTCCTCGTCCAAGGTGTTTACCCCCTTATGTGTCATTCACCACCGCTATCTACCATCTTCTCTGTCTGCAAATGCAACCTCTCCTACTCAACTTACCTCCCCAAACATACCTACAACCATTCTTCAACATTCCACTCTCACCTTAACAAAAAAAAAGGCATTTGTCCCACATAAAACAAAAAATATTGCCCCATGCACAGCTCTCCATTTTGCCCCCATGTACACTACCATTAGTCAATCATCCCAGCAATTAATCAACAGTTATGTCACCCACACCCCTCCCTGTGGGATGTGAGGCTCCAAATTCCAAATTGTCCACAACATGTACAGCTGCTGCTGTACAAGAAATGGAGAGCTATGGTCCTTTCCTGCACATGTCCTGCACATCCCTACCTGCCTTTCATATTGTTTTTTCCCCCTGGTTGCCTCCATTTCACCACTTTCCTATCACTCCTTTTTTCTTTTCTTTTTTTGGAAATAGCACGGGTTTAAGCAGGACTAAGTGCCACTTAGCATTGTGATGTGTCATGCAAAACCCACTTGAAACTGCTTGAATCACCTTATCTGATTCTGACACTGTTCTGTACATCAAGAAAATAACCATCCCTGCCACGTTTCAAACCTAGGACCCCCTGAATTACAGCATAGTGTATTAAACCAGTAGGCCAACTCAGATCTGGAGAATAGCTGGTATTTCTATAAATATATCATGCATTACAGTGATGTCACATCAGCAAACATATACACCCCTGCCAAGTATTAAATCCAGGACACTCTGAACTGTAGCATAGTGCATTAGCCCACTAAGCCAATGCAGGATTGAAGAATCATTATTGTCTCTATACATATATCAAGCATTACACTTATGTCACATCAGCAAAAATATTCACCCCTGACAAGTATTGGACCCAGGACCATGTCAGCTATAGCATAGTGTATTAGCCCACTAGGCACTTAGGTCTGGGGAATAAGTGGTATTTTAACAAACATATCCTGCTTACCAGTGACACACTACTTCTACATATAATGGATAAATGACAGCGTACTTGGTCCTGTGATGCAGACATCAAACCAGTACACAGCCAGATACATGTTGATGGCTGTATGGCAGGCCTACTATATCAGGTAGAGCTGACAACTGCACATACTGTTGCAGAATGTTCACAATCATGCCACCTACTTATGGCATGGTTGTCATAAAACCTATTCTATGTGCTGAGGTACTAGCATGTCAGTGCAGATTGAAGTTACAAAAGCATGCCAGACAGGTCAGTGTCACACATCATATCCATCCGAACACACACATTCATGCCAATCTTGTGTAACACACTGTATGCATGCACATATGTCTTACAACTACACCTCCCATAATAATGACTCAGTAGCTCTATCTGTTACATTCCTAGCATGTCTGACATCTGGACACCCACAGTCCTGGCACACAGGCCAGTCTGTTGCATGACAACTACACGCTTGTCAATACAACATAGAAATAACTGAGCCCTACAATGTCCAGCAGAACTGGTTGCTGTTACTGCTGTCACTGCCACTCACAGTAGCACGTCAATGGCCTGAAGGGTGGTACACATCACAAATATGAATACATGCCCTAAATGTCACCTACCACTATCTGGATGGCATTATTACTTAACATATGTACCAGATGCATATGCCTCACCTGGACTGTTATGGGTACTCTCACTCTGGCCATGGTGTGACACAAGAGCTGATACTGCTCCCTCACTCACATACATAGCTTGCTGTCCCCAATGTCTTTACAATCCCCAGTATTACTCCTGGCCAGAATGCAGCAGCTGCAGCCTGCTACACATGTAGCAGTATGTTCAGCTACCTGCTACAGACCTACTATACCTCCCAAACACCTAGAACATGGCATCCACACAACACCCATACATAAAGGGTGGGGGAATGTTCAGGTGACAGGGACATGTGTCACAGTCTCCCTAAAAACATACACAGCTGATAGACAAGCATCAACTGCAGCAGCATGCACATTCATATAAAAGATGTATGACATTTACATCTGCCTGTCTTCTTACTGACCCCAACATACATTGTTAAACAGTAAACTGCCACAGAATTAGAAGGTCCATTAACAATGGCCAAACATAGCATGCAAAACTTGGACATATCGCATCAATCCACACATTGAGCAGTATTTCTACCTATCCTCTGTGATGCTGTAGCTCCCACACATCGATAATGTCAAAAGGCCATATCCTACATGAAGGCCTTAATTATAGCACTGTGTTGCCATGCCATTGGCTAATGAAAATGCAACCCTGCTGTTCTGGATGTTATTAGAAAATGTGAGTCACAGATTGGTGCACAGGCAATCACCTGTTCATGAGCATTACCTACAAAAGGCAAGTTTCTGCCTATGGTAAAGAAGTCTGTGACTTTTTTCATGAAGACAGACTGTGATTTCCAAGGAAGACTACAACTGGATTTCTGCTCAAAAGGAGTACAGCATTATACCAGGTATGTCATAGAATTAACCCTGTAATGGAAGGCAAATGGGGATGCAGTCATGAGAAATAGGAATTTCAACAGTAGATCTCAACAACATCGCATGGAATGACATGGTGCTGTTAGTCTGCTGTCCAGCACCTAGTGTCTTCCCTTTTGGCTCTGTCTGCAGTGACATTGATCACAGCTCTGGCCCATGAGTCCCCCTAGCAATGGTCAGCTCATATATGAATGCTACTGGATTTTCTATTGTACAATAGTGACAGTAAGTACTGGTGGATACAGCTGGCATATCACATCATGTACTGTCAGTGAGCCCCTTTCAGTCTGTGAATGTCATACAGGGTTAGTTCAAAGATTGTGGAGGTGTCTCTGACTGTTCCTAACATACTCTGGCTAGATCACTGTGTACTCCACACCTGTACATTGCCTGACAACTATGGCAAGCATACATGACCCCCTGCAGCAGTACAGCAGGTTATAGGTAGTAGTAGTGGGGGGGACACAGGCTCCGCCTCAGCAACAGTGTGTACATACTGAGCATACCATGTAGGGGAAAGAATGCAGTACCAGATATTAATGTACCATTACTGTGTTCTGAGGGGACTGTCATGTCTCAGACATATTCCCCACACTCTGGGGACAACCATTACATATTGTCTAACTGTTTTCCAAACATCCATATTTGTCTGGAAGGGGGGTCTACGTATTTCAGGCACATGTAGACATTCCACAACCATCTGGGTACTGCAGATTTTGGACACCTATGAGGAGGAAACCCTACACTACATATGCACTGCTCTCAGTTATTGTGTAGCACAGATGTGGCTGGAATGTCCACATGCACTTATAGTACCACTCACCTATTTGGCAGATGTTGGCTGTATGACATGGTACTATAATGTTGCCCATGCCCATAGGGGACACACCACAGATGATGACATGGATGGGTGCGGACACATAACAGCACAGTCTATCACAGCACACAGGCAATAACTGGTATGGCTAGGACCATATGAGGTTACTAGGCTATGGGCCTGAGCCCCAATATGCATAGGTCAGATGTTAGCCCATGTGTATGCAAGACAGCACCTGATGCCCCAGTCCAACAGGGACACAGGTGGTATCCCACATGTGTATGTGCAGTTAACCATCCAGTTATCCAGGTTCTGCCTGCAAAGGTGTAAACAGCTACCTTGCCTGACGTGGACAGGATGAGCATTCCATAGCATGCTGAGTGTGTGGGACACACATCTGAGTCAACAACAAGCCCAGTTGATGTCACACACCAGGGTGTGTGTGTGTGTGTGTGTGTGTGTGTGTGTGTGTGTGTGTGTGTGTGTGTGTGTGTGTGTGTGAGAGAGAGAGAGTGTGTGTGTGTGTGTGTGTGTGTGTGTGTGTGTGTGTGTGTGTGTGTGTGTGTGTGTGTGTGTGTGTGTGTGTGTAATAGAATGGAGCTTAAGTTGCACTTGTGAAGCAGTTCCAACAATATTGAGTCTGTGATTGCCTTGCATGCTAGACAGAGGTCACCTTGGAGGAGTATGTATGAAACCGGGTAGTGGGTTGGGCTTATAGCCTATCTGTGTGTGGGAGATGTTTAAGGCCCTGGTATTCCCTGGTGGAGAACCTCTGTGATGTCCCCAACAGTTGCATGTGTGGTGTGAGGTGAATGATGAATGGGTCATTATACACAATAATGGGCCTTATTGGGGTGAATACAGGGATGTTAGGACCGCATGTCCCTGGATGCCATACCTGTATGTATGATGTGGGCCATGTAGAAGGTTTACCATACAATGGAAGCAACATGGTGGTGAAATGTCATGTTGCCACTGACCTGTGTTTTCAGATCCCTCATGACTGATTGTGTGCCTAGGATGTTGTTAGTACTGTGATAATATGTGGTGATGCCACTCTTCACAAAGAGGTTGACACTGCATTTACTGTTATGTGGCCTGGGCCCATGTTTCTGGCACCAGTCATGTATCTGCGTGAGACCCTCATAGGCAGATGTGCACATCACTAGTGAATCCAGTGACAGCACACAGTATGCAGTTGTCTGCAGACATGGTTGGTCATAGGCCAATGGGTGTGGCTTGCACCTCAGACATGTACATCACACATAACAGAGGCCCAAACACAAAACAATAGGTTATGCCGCTAGTTATGGGTCAACCGCTTGAGGTGGATTCCCCTATGTGGATTAGTTGGGTCGTGTCAGCCCACCAGTGTACTACTCCTATGGTAACATATGGTGTGATGCATACTTGGGAGCATATATCTATTATGGCTAAGTGGGTCAAAGACTTTGTCCAGGTCAAGGTAGGCAGTGTGCACTGTCACCACCCTCCATGGCTTTGGTGACTGTGTCAAAGAGGTCAACAGAGTGTAACAGACATGATCCCTTCCTTCACAAAGCCTGACTGTGCATGATGGAGAATGTGGAGGTTACCAATGTCCTTGTTAATGAGGTTCACTATAAACTGTGCTCTGGCCTTGCAGAACAGCTTAGTTAGGCTGAAGGGTGTATAATGTGACAGATTGGTGGACGCTACACCTTAGTGTAAAGGGGAGAACAGTGTTTCTCCTTCACATGACTGGAACAAAGGTGGTACTTAGGCCTTCTTTGCATACAGTGCCTTATGGTGTTGCAAGGTTATGCTTGGGGTCATGTAGTATGCATCGTGTGATGTGATATGCTCCCATGGCAGATGTATGCCATGACTTTTACATGACAGTGGTGACCTGTTCCCTACATATAGGAGAAGGGTCAGGTACTGTGGACATACTGATGTACTGATGGAGGGACAGGGGATGAAGCCTACAATGACTCTGTCAGGCATCAAGTATGCTATACCAACAGCATTGGTATAGCTGGTGTCCTTTACCACCACAAGTGAGTAGATGCAAGTGCTTCCTGTGATGTTGCAGACATATGCACAAAACAGGAGATGATTGTCTGTAGTAGTTGTTGACATTTTGGGCTCTGGGTTTGCTGGGCAGGTTTTCAGGAGTGATCACATTCACTTGTTCATGCTAAGGAGGCATTGCTCCAAAATGTAGAACTGTTCCTACTTTGTCTCGGACAGCAGTATGTTATCCCTGTTATAGACACTTATGTATTGCAGATGTCCACCAGACAGGTGTAGGTATTCTTGCAGAGAATGATGTAGTCCTGCCTGGTATAACTGACTCCATTCATCTATGCAAATGCACATATAGCACTTGTGTGTATGTGTGGATATTGTTGCCATTCCCTACATTGGGGTTGGGGGCTGTGAATCTGTGTATACCACCCCCCAGGAGACTGTATATCATGTTGGAGGTGTATGTATGTCCGACCCTAGCTAGATAGGTATTGTGGGAGATAGTGACTGCAAACATGACCACATGATGGTTACTTTGCCACAGAGGATGACACTGTAGGGATGCTGCAGTGGTAACCTGTGTTGTGTAATATCAACTCCAACACAACTTCAACTCATGTAGGGGTAGCCTCTAGCTGCACCCGAGGTGTTTGTAATTCCATTGTTGATGGCTTTCTGGCCATTTGTGTGCTGGAATGGGTACATCTCCTAATGTATGTTTGGGTTGTTCAAGAGACCCAGGATCAGGTACAGCCCATAATCATAATACAGTTGATGAGGTCCATATAGGCAGAATGGGCTTCCTGGTCACATGTGGTGGCCGGTAGCTAGCTATGATTTGAATAGGTGTGTTGGCAATGATGAACTGCCCCTGCGGTGTCCCCTGTGCATCTTACTGCCTGTACAGCATGGAGGTGTGTATGTGTCTCATTTATACTGACACCACATGTCCCATGTAATTTCTGCCTGCACTTTGAGGTATGACTGCATGATATGATGGCTGAGGCTGGGGTGCTCTCTGCAGCTTTGAACCATGTGTGTGCGACTTCACAGATGTCAGCATTTCCCAGGGTTAAGAATGCTTGCATTGAGGGCAGCGTCATGTATAGATTTCAAGCATTTAGCAGCATGACAATTAATGTGTGCTGCACTGACAGTTGTATGTTGGTAGGGATAACCTCACCAGTTTTCATAATGAAGGCATTATGGGGGTGTCAGGAACCATTGCCAGATGCCTGAAGGCCAGTTGAGACAGATAGATGTCATCTCTGTCAAAGCATCAGGGTCTGTTAATCATATCATCCCAGGCTCACAGGCACTGGAACTCTCTTTAATATCACAGGATAAAAGGCCACATGTTAAGGTCAATCATTTCCTGAATATATTGTGGCATCAGTCTGGGTGACAGGGGAATGGTGCATAAGACTAGGGAGATACCTGGCAAGGACACATAATCAGAGTGCACTCATATCTCACTGCAGATAGTTGAGGGACGTACATCTCAGGTCAGGTATGCCAACATGGACTGTTACAGTCTCATGACAGTACCTGTTGGTAAGAAACAGCAGTAAGTATGCGATATGGTGGATTCTGTCACCTGACACACAAGTAACTGTGATGATCCACATATACAGCCAGGTGAGAGGCACATCAGTGTGTCTCACAATGGAGTCTCCTATGTGCCATATGTTTGACATGTGGTGATGCCTGCATGGCTGTGGGACACAGGTGTGTGGCCATGTGTGGTATTTACTGTGTAGGGGTGTGGTGTTTACATGTGGCTTTGCCTCTGAGGTCTCCTTTGTTTGTGGATATGTATGTTCAGGACCTCTGCATATGTGTGTGTGTGTGTGTGTGTGTGTGTGTGTGTGTGTGTGTGTGTGTGTGTGTGTGTGTGTGTGTGTGTGTGTGTGTGTGTGTGTGTGTGTGTGTGTGCATGTGTGCGTGTGTGAGTTTGTGTGTTTGTGCATTTGTGTGGGTGGTATGTGAGGTGTACTGATTGTGTTCACAACCTGTTTGGGGACAGATATGTGTGCTTGACAGGGAGAGAGCATGGACTGTAGGTTCCTAATGTCATTGCATCTCTCACACAGTGTGTTCCTTGCTGGTGTTTGCAGACGGTCGTCGATCCATTTACATGAGGCAGGTGCTACACTGTGCCAGGATACCCATATGAACAGGACTGGCAGGTGAAACTGTAGGACACTGTCCAGCCATATAGTTCAGAATCTGAGGGAAGAATGCCAGGGAGACCTAAGGGGTGGTCCTATAGCAGGTGCTTAATAAAACAGTAGGAGGCTGACACCACTGCATACGATGTAGACATGCTATGAACAAGCAGTAATAGGTGCAACAGGACAATGCATTTGAACACCTTATAGAACATGCAGCAAGTAGCGGGAAACATCAAGATCAGGAAAGCAATGTATGATGTATTGCCACAATGATGCTGATAGCAACATACATACTGTGGTGATAGATAGCAGGGCATGATGTGTGAGTTAGCTGTGGATAGTGGTGGCAAATGTGGATGTGCGGGTCCCCTCTTCATGTCTTTCAGGTGGGATGTACTGCCGGAGGAATCCACCTTTCTCAGAAGCTGAGACCACCACCATAATTGATGCCCTGAGACTCCATCACCAGGTGCTGTTGTCAAGGAGTCACCATAGCCAGCAGGAACATGCTGCGCTGTGAGCAGTCCTCATGGCATCTGTTAATCATGTAGCCCAGCATGACAGGAGCTATCAGCAAGTCCAACACTGGGCCACAGATCTGATACATCATGCATGGCAAAGGGCCACAGCTGTGGCCAGGGACAGTGCTGGCACCATTGGAGGGCCTGCTATACAACAACCACTCTCAGCCACACAGGAGTTCCTGGCAAACCTGGGTTTAGCCACTAGCTCACAAAAGTCAACAACCCCATATGTCTTGGAGGTGGATGGCACAGATTCCACAGCTGAGGAGCATCCAGGTAAGCATCCAGTTGTCATCACGTTAATACTGTCTCATTCATAGCGGCGGCCTTTTTATTCCTGTACACATATATCAGGTCAATCTACATTTGTGGGGGGGTGTGATGCACACATGTGAACACATATTGTGAATGTTAGCAATGTGGATAGTATCAAAGCTTGTACTGTACATGTTGATATATGCAGATATTATCCTGTGCCAATGCCACATTTGTGTCTGGTGACAATACCTCTCCCACACAAATCCATAGGTACCTCTGGTGTGGCTGGGGTCCATCATGCTGTAGCCGGTGAGTGTGGCACTGTTTTGTTATGGCTCATCTATACCCTAGGCATGTTAAGGGCTGCTAGTTTGCCATGGACATAACTGTTAAGCTTAGCCATATTGCAATACTTGCATGTTCACTTGTGGAGGGTGTCACTGCAGTGCATTACATCGGTAATTACAGTAGCATATTTGCAGGAGCTGTAACATATTAGCATGCATTTTTGGGAAGGTGTAGGCAGTCTGCTATAAAGGGGTGCATTACTATTGTGGAAACGGGTGCACTGTGTTTCAGGTGAAGGTCTATCACATACACTGACATGTCACTTATCTCACAGGTGTATCATAGTAGCAACATCAACTGGACATAGATGCACTCCATGTTGTTAAGGGCCTGTCTTGTGTGTATCTGTTGTGGACTGCTTGTGTCTTGCATGTCATCAGTCATAAAGTGTGATCTGTATAATGCATTTGTGGCACCTCACGTATGTGTGCATGTATATCTGTGTGTGTGTGTGTGTGTGTGTGTGTGTGTGTGTGTGTGTGTGTGTGTGTGTGTGTGTGTGTGTGTGTGTGTGTGCATGTGTGTGTGTGTGTGTGGATCAGCAGACATTATATTGTAGGAATTAATGTATTCATGTTGTCTTCCTCTCACAGGTGACCATGGGGGTTGGAGTGTGTCCCCCTAACGACCTGATGTCAGTGTCTCATTGGACCCTGATGATGATAGTGGGAATAGTGATGCACAGGTAGGGTTGGTGAGGAATGACTCTGTCCCATTGGCTGACATCCCACTTCCTCCCCCAATGTCTCTGCACACAGTCAGTATCCCCCCACATAGCTAGTCCCCAGCAGCTACAGATATTGGATAGTCAGAGGGTGATGGCATAAACAGGAGAGTGTGGTGACTATGGCATCTGTGACAGTAGACAGTAGCCATATCCAGAGATCTGGTGAGGTTCCACACAGGCAGATTGACAGAGGTGCTCAAAGGAGGACTGCTGCCCATCCAGCACCTGTCAGAGTTGTCACACCATTTGTCACCCAATGCATATTTCAGCCCATAATGGAGGCACAGGCTCATTGTGTATGGTACAACAGATGGATGCTCAGAGTCATGGATGCCACACTGTCTAGCATGCATGACTCCATCCATGGCACTGGTGATGCCTTACATCATTTCTCTGATGTAGTGAATAGACGGTGGGGTGCAACATTGTCAATCCTTAACCATTGTTGAAAATGCAGTGGGAGTAGAGCATTGGACATGTGTATTTAGGTCAGCAACAATATCAGCTGAGAGCTCATGTGGCTGGGCACAGTCATACTGCCATACTGGCAGTACCACCAGCACTAATGGAGGGGGGTTCTGTCCACACCACAATGTAGCAGGCCATAGACACATGGTCCTGAGCAGTCCCATGAGGTGCACACACACACACACACACACACACACACACACACACACACACACACACACACACACACACATCAGACACTGGTCACTATCAGCAAGTTGTACTGCATCTGGCCCTGGGCATGGTGGTGCCAATACCACTCCTAGCATAACCAGTTTCCATGTTTGTGGCCAAAGACAGTGAACTGTCCATTCTGCCATGTATTGTCCACAGCTGTACAACATACCCTTGTGTAAGGCTGGCAAATGGATTGACTGTGTGCATGCACACACTCACACATCAGGTCATCACCAGACACACACAGCTCCTCTCCATGGCCCAGCTGACCAGCACCCCATCAGACACACACACACAATGTCAACTGTGTAGCACAGCCTAGGCCTTTGGCAACCCCACCCCACACCCTGTGCATATGATGATACCATCAATGCAGGGACATGCTAATATGTGTCTGATGCACATGGTGAATATAACACAGTTAATGGCAGTTTGTAGTGCAGTAGTTTTATGCCCTGTAAGGTGCTGTCTGCTGGCAATTGTCATGCGTACACATGAAAGCGTTTATAATATTGTGCCATGATTCTGTATTGCTGTTAGTATTGCTGAGTCACTGTTGTCTCCCTGACCTTAATCTATTTCTATTGCAGGTGTTTGTGTGTGTGTGTACATCATGGGGACCTGCTGCCAATACAGCAGCTCAGTATGGCATAGTGGCAATGCAGAAATGTGACATCGCCAAGGTATGGCTGTATATGTGCATGGTTACCTAGGTGCATATGTGTAGAACAGTGTGTGAGGGACAATGGGAGAAGACAGCATAATCTTGCATCCATATTGCTTGACACAGCATCCTACTCTTGAAACATGTCACCTGGGAGTTCTGTAGGATCACAGGTTCATAGGATCATAGAAGGTTACTAGAGTAATGGCCCTAGGTCCCTTACAAGCCTAGCCATTACTTTATCCCAGACAGAATTATCACTCAACATCTGTTGCCCCTGTCATTGAGAGACACAGGTGCAACTCCTGGGACAGATTTGGGTTTCCCTTCCACTCATCAAGGCTGCACTTGATGAAGGTCTGCATGGTACTCTGTTTGACATGTCTGCGAAGTGCATTCTTGCAACAGGGCCACCTCTAGGAGACAAACCTGCCTCTCCAGCAGGTTTCATTGATGTCACATATTAGATTCAGGCCTGTCATGCTGGTAATGCTCGAGGAGTTAGACTCACATATATGGGCCAACTGTTGAAGGGCTGGGTATAACGTTGCCATCTATGCATGCTACAGCCCACCTGTGGACAACCTGTCCAATGCCAAGTTAGCTACTACTGATTCGAGGCTGTCTGCATGTAACATATTTTGGAGGCCATGGATTACCTTTGCGGGTATTAGTATGGCCTTTTCAGTTGCTGTAGATGTCTAGATAGGTACATACCCAATGGGCCATGGTACTAAATTATTGTTGTACTGACTGAAGACTATACAGAGGTAATGTCCACCTTTAGTCTGGATGCACTCCATTTACCTATGTGGTGAACCACATACAAGCCTTTTCTGACCACTGCCACTACTTTATGGCTGAATGCAACAGTGTTATCAACCTGACTACCCAGGTCTCTCAATGCAGGTTGTGTGTTTATGGGCTTGCCGTTGCTGTGGAAAATAGTAGGGCCATGTCCTTGCTGTATGGTATGATGGCACTGTTTCTGCATTCAGGTTGGCACCAGGACCTTGGCACCATTCCATACCCAATGTATGACCCCGGTACAGTGAGTTAACATCAGTTGGTGGGGCAATGACAGCACACTATTTGCAGTCATCACAGCCTTGTGCAGTAGCTACAAATGTGGGTGGTGGCAGTTAGCATTCATGTCTAGATACATGTGGGTCATTGGGGGCAGCAGCTACTGACAGGGACTCCATATATCTACATATTGCACACACATGGGCAACACAGAGTAATGTTGCCACCTTATCAAATGTGCAATGTAGGACACCTCTTGTAGTATCATGAGAGTTGGCAGGACAAACCATACTCACTGCTAGTGCAACAGACAAGAGTTGTCTTGGTTTCCCAGTATGACAGTTTCTTTGTGTTACATTTCCATAGCTTATGCTATGTCTCATTATATTAAGGTGCTTCTGATGTTACATACTGTCACTGCTTTATGCAACTATTACACAACTTTAGGAAATGTTTGCTGTCCTACACTCTTGGACATCTGTATTGCTTGAGTTGTTTTCACAGGTCAGACCTAGCCAAACATGGACTGCGACCTGCAGGGTGGTACAGGTGGTGGCCAAACCACTCTCCTGTACAGATTTCTGCAGAGTGTCCTGATGTTTGCCACATATGTTAGGTCCGTCTGTCATAACATTGTGGTTTTCTGGCTAATTAGTGGCACATGATTAAAGACTGACATTAGACAATGACAGATACTTTCATTTCAGATTTTATACCCTTCAGAAAATGCATGCTAATGCACAACCTGTTATACAATCTATGTTCTATGTTTGTAAGAGTAATATTTAAAGATTAACCCTAATTTTTGGCCTTTACGCCACTTTTCTATATGACTTTATCCAGATGTCTTGCTCTAAGGTGTTGAGAGGTATGGTGGTGGCCCTAAGACAGTCACACTGCTGCAAGGAGATATACATACATACACACACACACACACACACACACACACACACACACACACACACACACACACACGCACACACGCACACACACACACACACACACACACACACACACACACACACACACACACACACACACACACACACACACACACACACGCACACTCATGAACTGCCCTTGTTGACAGTAGAATTTCTATCTGCCTAGTTTTACATACGATAGTGCTATATACATATCGCATGTGCCACAGAGCTTATATGTTTTCACAGTGTCTGCCACTGCTATTCAGGTGGATGACATCTGCAGGTGTTGTAAGGATTTCCAGTGGGGATTTAACAGGTTTGCACAGGCCCTTAAAATGGTATAATTGACACACACACACATACACACAGACACACACACACACACACACACTGCTGTAGGAGGATATGCATTCAAACATACATGCACCCACAGAGTTTCTACATTTGTGATTAGAACCCCTACCTATCTAATTATGTAAACTATAGACCAACATACATATTGCATGTGCCACAGTGCTATTATGTCAAAAAATGTTTAACTGTGCTTCTAAGGTGGATTACATCAATAGACACTGAATAGGTTCCCAGTGGGGGGGGGTGTTAACAGCTCTACAAAATGGTATAACCATTGTATGCACACACAGGCAAGACAGCCACAGTGCTACAGGGGATATTCATACAGAGACACATACATTCACACAGTTGCTAGTATTGAGATTAGAACTCCTACCTATCTAGTTGTATGTACTATGGTACTACACACTTATCACATGCGCCATGGAGCTTATATGCCTGGAGAGTGCCCAGTGGTGTATCTAAGGTGGATGATAACAGCAGGCCCTGTAAAGTAGTGCAGTGGGGGGTTAACAGGGTGGAACAGTCTCTCAAAATTGATTAACCAAAATACACACACACACACAGTTGCCAGCATTAGGATTAGAACTCCTACCTATCTAGGTGTATGTAGTATAGCACTACATACTTATCGCATGCATCACTGAGCTTATATGCCTGGAGAGTGTCCATCTGTGCATCTAAGGAGGATTACATCAACAGGTCCTGTAAAGTAGTGCAGTTGGGTTTTAACAGCCTTAAAATGTAGTGGCATTGCACACACATAGTCAGGAAATACGCACAGCCACAAGGGGATATACTCAAACACACACACTGAGTTGCTGTTGCTAGGATTAGAATCACTACCTTTCTAACTGTCTATACTATAGTACTATCTACTTATCACATGTGCCACAGAGTTTATATGCCTGGGAAGTGTCCAACAGTGCATTTAAGGTGGATGACATATACAGGCCCTGTAAAGTAGTGCAATGAGGGTTAACAGGGTGGAAAAGGCCTTGAAATGTAGTGGCATTGTGCAAGAAATACAAACAGCCACAGGAGGATATACTTAAGCAAACACACACTCACTGAGTTGCAGTTGTTGGGATTTGAACCAGAAAGTGTCTGTCTATGCTACGGTGCTATGTATTTATCGCATGTGCCATGGAGCTTATGCATTTGGAGAGTGTCTGCCACTGCTGTTGGGGTAGATGATATCAGTAGCTGTTGACAGGTAGGCCACTGTTGTGGAGGACACTAGTCATAGGGGCATAAAATGGGTGACCATTACACAGACATAAGCCTGTTGGGTGTGTGTATTCTGCTGTATGTGTAATAGTTACAGAAACACAAACACACACACACACACAAACACACACACATGGCAGGTGATGTGAGATTACAACCCCTACCTAACTACTATTACACAATGGAGCTCACCATACTATCTGCATGTGTCACTGGTTACTATTGTTGTATGAGTGGCTGCAGCACTTCATCACTCTGTGTCTTTCAGGGTCTCTCTCTCTCTGTCTCTCTCTCTCTCCCCCGTCTCTGCCTCCCTATAAATGACATATCTGTATAAGTTACCTATATATATGGATGTATATTATACTCAACAGATCCAGATATATCTTATATGTGCCGCATACAGATAGATGACAGTAATCATGTCTGAAGGGGGTGGGGAGAGACAGTTAAGGTGTACATAGCTGTCTGTGTGCACAAGCATATATGGACATCACATTTCTGTAGTCAGATGTAGGTTAAGACATGGGCTGAAATTAGCTAAGTGTAGGAGCATGCCAGTGTAACCATCAATACTAACAGTGGATTCCAGGCCAGATCTACTTGTACTCCTGTCCAGTATTTTGTGTGCTATAGCCAATTGGCTGATGGACCTGTTTAAACAGTCCAGGACCTCACTGGTATACAGGCTAAGGGGTCTCCTGGCTGTGTGATATCCTTATTAACTGACCCATATCTAAGGGTGGGTACAGAGTGTATTGGAGTGAGCAGAGTTTTGCATAATATGTGAGGTACGTTTTACACAGCACTGTGATGTCCTGGTATGTCAGTGGTAGATCAGTATAGATTAATGTGAGGAACCACAGAGTTACATTTGTCTACTGACTCCATACACTGCAGGGAACCCATGCTACTGCACAAAGTGTTCTAGTCTGCACATTCTACAATTTGTCTGGCCAGTGGTTCCTCCTTCCCCTTTTATGTGGGCCTTTGTCCTGCTCTCCTCCAGTTCCACGCTTTGTCCACAGTTGCTCTTCTATGTAATTGTTGTTATGCTGTGGCTGGGGTAGAAGATGTAACACCACACACAGGGCTATAGACTTCACACCTCTGACTGTACCTGTTTTGCAGGTTGCCCAGCATTGTGCCCCATACATCTGCTGCAGTCCTGCAATGGTTTGTGTTGCACTGTTATTATA
The DNA here is from genome assembly GCF_019279795.1 of Protopterus annectens. NCBI lineage: Eukaryota > Metazoa > Chordata > Ceratodontiformes > Protopteridae > Protopterus > Protopterus annectens. The sequence goes on along the minus strand of NC_056739.1, from coordinate 1,889,754,288 downwards.
AGGCTACATGTTGGCCATACCTCTCAAACTCTTACAGCCAGACATCTGGACAGGGCCATATATAACAGTAGAACACAGGGCCAAACATGGAGACATGATCTTAATATTGCTCTTACAAACATAGACAGTTGGTAGACTGGCTTCATATTAGCTTGCATTTTCTTATGGGTATGAAGTCTGCATCACAACTGTCTGTCATGTATGTTTTCCCATCAACCTTTATTGGTTTGCCAATAGTTTGCCAGACAAATGCAATGTTATGACAGACAGAACAGATATATGAGGCACATGTGTGGACATTCTGCAAAATCCTGTCATTCATGGGGTATGGATGGTGCCCACTGACTTGTTTTCAGTACTGATAAAGTTACATGGCAGACTTTATATCTAGGCACTACATTGACTTGTCACAACTTGCTGTTCTGCTAGGCACTGTCTGGGTTACTCAGAGCTGTGCACTGTACATATCTGTGGGCCCCTGTGCCTCCATTGTCTCTGGGTTTGTCCAGTTTTCCTGCAGTAAGAAATATTGACATCTGTACCATCTGTAGAACTCCTACTGTAGGTGTAGTTCACATGCAAAACAGAAGGTGAAACCAGTCTTGAACCATGGACCCTATCAACCACAGTAATGTATGTAGCCCACTAAGCCACAGCACTGGTCAGTGCAGTGTACATCCTGACACTATTAGCCACACACATACATAGCACATTGACCCATGCATATTGTGGAAATAGAACATGTTAGCAAGTTGATTGTGACAGCTCTGGGAATGTGTGGTCTGCTGCTATTACCTTACAAACATATATGTTATTGCAGTTCTATGGGAACACAGGTGTGTCAGAGGAAGGGGACCATACCTCTCAACTATACAGATTTTTTGCAGAATGTCCAGATGTTTGCCTCATATTTTGAGTGCCTTTGTCATAAAATTGTGGTTTTCTATTAAATTACTGGCAAAATATTACATTCTAAAGTTAGAAAATAATGACAGATGTTTGAGTTTCAGACTTCATACCCTTCAGAAAATTCATGCTAATGCAAAACCTGTCATTCTATCCACTTTCTAAGTCTGTAAGTGCAATATTTAGCAATTTCTTCTCTTTATGGGTCTTTGCCCTACTTTTCTTTATGGCTTTGTACAGATTTCTTGCTGAGAGGTATGTAAGGAACTCCGACATTGACATCCATGCATCTGTCCTATGACCCCGCTGTTTGTAATTCCCTCACATAGTACAGTGGGTGATACCTCTTGCAGTAGACTTAGACTCTCCCCTCCTCACCAGGTGAAGGTTTGATGTGCACATAAGTGCAGTCTATAGCACCCAGTACCTTTAGGTAGTGTGCTACATGGTGGAAGATAAGCATATTGCTGCTGCTCACTTCAGGGGTGTGGGGTAAATAAATGTGCTCACTGGCATGTGTTAGCATGACATCCAGGAACTGGTGGAGTACCCTGGATGCCGTTGCCTGTGAGACCCCCATTATGTTCCCAGTAGGTCTTTGGAAAGTACCTGTGGCTAGTATTCTTAAGGCTACACACACCTTTGTTTCCACTGGGGTGGGTTCCCCTCTGCTAGCTCTGGCTCTGAGGTGAGGGCGTCAGAGTTCAGTGAGTTCTTGTAGTATGTCCCTGTCCACCCTGTAGCAGTCTACTATCTCCAGGTTATGTAGTCCCTGAAAAGTTACCCTGGGCCTGAACACTCTTCTCCTTCTCAGTCTGGGCCTATTGTCAGCATCAGCATCATCACTGACCTCAGCCTCTACCCCATACAGACGTAGCACAGCAGCAGCAGCCCCTATCATTTTGTCAGTTAAAATTCTCAGGTGTGTACTCCAATGGTGCAGAGTATGTGGGAAAATCAGATTGTTGGGTGTATGCATACTTTATAGTGGTGTACTGCAGTTGTAGCTTGTGTGATTGGCTCATTATGCTGCATTCCACCTGATAGGTATATCACTGGGGGTTTGAGTGGGCCAGTGTCTGTTGAACAGGGATCATCGGTCATTTATACTTGATTGGCTTTCCCAGGCTATTTCCTTTTATGTATTTGTTTTTTTTATTTCTTCCACTGCTAAGCACTGCGGCACACCAAGCAAACCTCCGGCACTACTGTAAACATTGCTCAGCAGTTCAGACACTCCCCTGTGCACGGACAGGCTTAGCTTTTCATTAGCCAGCTAAAACGTGTGCCACAGGGCTAAGCATAGTTTAGCAGCCTGAGACACAACCCCTGTTTAGCTGTGCTTAGATGAGTGCAAACAGGTGCCACTAAGCTCCAATCTGCTTAAACATGCCATGACACACCCCCTTTTGATATTAGCTATTTGTTCTGCTTAAACCAACACAGTTCTAGCCCTACCACGGTTAGTACCTATGGACATGGTGGCCCTTTTTGCTACTCAATAACCACGGCTCATTTACATAAACCAAATTGCATATACCCTAAAACTGCACTACATCAGGGTCTATCTCTTTAGCAACCACTGTAACCTGCCATTTTATTCATAATTTGCAATGTTTTTTTTAAACTCACTGGCCATAGTTTTGGCCATTTGTATAACTACTGTGCAATATACAGTCTTTTGTTTTTTTTTTGGAGGGGGGGGGGGCTTTTACAGCCCCTGATTATAATTTATACTCCAGTACACAGTTTGTAACTGCATACATTTGTTATACTGCCACTGTACCTACACGGGTGCCTTTCTGTTTGCTGAATCACAAATTCACCTCATGTGCTTAGTTTTCACCAGCGAACATATCCATGTCTGCATGGTGTCTGCACATTCGTGCACACCCCCAGCCCTGTTTCCTGGATTGCTCGTTCATGCCTCCAGCCCTGTTTACTGGATCGCTCAGCGGCCATGTTCTGTGTTCAGGCCACTACACTATTCCTACATGGAGAATTGCTCTGTGTAGGGTTTATTGAATTCAACCCTCTGTTAAAAGACCACCCACAGCTACACATAGCAACACTGTATCCATTGCCTCTAATGCTAAAACACTTATGGCAGAACACTGCACAGTCAAATTTCCTGGTCATTGGTAATACTATAGTGAGCCGCACTATGTCTCCATCTCCAAACTGAGCAGGGAGAGATACACTGTTAGCTGCCTTTCCAAGGATAGGATACATCAAGTGACAAAGGCACTCAGGTCATTAAACCACAAGTATCAGTATGACTTTGTTGTTGTCCATGTTTGTTTTAATGACCTGAGATTACCTCCCTTGACTAAACGAAGTGAGAAATAATCAAGATTGCTGATTATATGTCTCAGGCAGGTATGAGCCTAGCACTGAGCAGCATACTACCTTTTCCAAGGATTGCATCACATTATGAAGGATTACACTGCATAACTGACAGAAAATTATTGATTTTTACCAAATTTCTTAGCTTCTGGTGTCAGTCCAATGGGGCACTATAGTTGACGGCCTGGGAGGACATGGTTGACAGACCACACTGCATTGCCAGGGATGGTCTGCACTTATTGCCCCGAGGACTTTTGGATATTGGCAAAGATCTTTTACACCCACAAAGTGCCAGTTTTAGTCAATGACAAATGGATAAACCTCCCAACTTAACTGAATCTAAGAAGGAATACTTGAAGATGGCACTGCTCAATGCTAGAAGTCTTAACAAGGAACTCCACTCCCTGCAAGTCTTCCTCTCCCTGGAGAGTGCAAATGTCTGTGTAGCAATGGAGACATGGTTTAAAGTCATGGAAAGTAGCCCAGCAATGCAAGGTTATAACGCCTTTCATACCTTTAGACCAGCTACTGCACAGAAAGGAATTAAAGGTGGAAGAGTCTCAGTCTATATTAAAACTAATCTCAGATCCAGACTAGTTAAAGTGTATGCCTCACTAGAACATGCATGTGCAACTCACCATAAACAAAGTCTTGTACTTTATCCTTGCAACCTATATGTCCCCCTCCATGTCTCAAGATCCCATACTATCTATCTAAATGTACTAGAGTCCATTAGTGTTCAATATGATGTCCGTGGGGGATCTCAACTACCCCTCTAAAGATTGGGAATCATATACCACTTCTAATGAACAAGCCCAGTGATTCCTAAAAATGTGTTAATCCCAACATCCTGGAACAGTTTGTCCATTCTCCTACCAGGGATAAAAGCATCCTTGACCTTTTACTCAGTAACATGGGCAGGCAATGTTCCTCACCCAATGTAATGTCTTTGCTTGTCAAATCCAACCATAAAGCAGTATCGCTTGAAATAAAAATTAAATCTAGGGATTCAGTGAAACCAAAAATCTTTAGGAACTATTCCAAGACTACCCTTTCTCTACTAAGCAACATGTTGACTAAATTCCAAGCATCACCAAACCCAGCAAAAAAAAAAAAAAACATAGCATATGCTGAGCTATTTACAAAATCTGTGTACAACCACATTGATAGCTGTATAGAGTAAGCTATGCTCACTCATTTTAAGAATAAGATAACTCAGAAGAAAAAACACCCTGGTAGAATCACAGTATCAACTAATTATGCAACAAAAGAAAAAAAATCCTGGCCAAACATAGGAAAAAAGCCATACATACTAAAAGCCCTCTGATCAATTTAAACAGACAGCTAAGAGGATTAATTAATACTTCAAAGGCTAAATTTGGAAAAAATTGCTTTTCAGGCAATGAACAACCACAAAGTTATTTACATCTATGTCCATAACCTCAGGCGAAATATGCAACAATGCGTAGAACTTACTGTAAATGGCATCACCCATACTCAACCAGAGGCCATTACTAACTTTTTGGCTGATAGGTTCAGCTCAAATATCCCCTCCACTACCCCCCAGTAGTCCAAAGGAAATACCACATACCACAACCACCCAACCATTACTAGGGAATAGGTAATCAGTGCACCTTCCAAGGCCAAAAACGCTGCATTGATGGGCCCCAATAATATCCCCGGATTCTTATTAAATAGCTGGAAACATGACCTCTCGGGTTCACTTGAATCACTTTTCAACTGGAGAATATAGTCAGGTTTGTGCCCAAGGAATGGAAGATGTCTACAGTCATTCTCCTGCACAAAGGAGGGCCATCCACTGATCTGGGTAACTACAGGCCCATATGTCTGACCAGCCTCATATGTACGGTCAAGGAAAGAACTACCAAGGACATGATAAATTAGGACATAGGTAACCTGCAAATGCTGGATCCATCACAGTTTGGTTTTGTTGAATGAAGTTCATGCCTATTAAATCTGGTGGACTTTTTTGAGATGGCGACCAAAGCATTGGATGAAGGCAAGACTGTGCACACCGCTTACCTCGACCTAAGGCTTTTGATACAACACCCCAGTCAGACATTATAAACAAGCTCACTAATTTAGGTATAAACCCTTTTATCATCCAATGGATAGCCAGCTGGCTCACTGATAGGACCCAGGAGGTCGAAACAGGTGAGGCCTCCTCAGCCGATAGGCCAGTCACTAGCAGTGTCCCCCAGGGCTTGGTAGAGGGCCTGCTCCTTTTTGGCACATATTTCACTAAAATGGAAGCAAATGCTAAAGGTTGATGGCTGACTAAGTTTGCAGATGGTTGCATGCTGGGGGTTATCATCGACTGCCCTGCAGACATTAGCATTCTTCAAGAAGGCCTATCTCTGAATAACAAATTGTGCCAAAGCCATGGTCTTAAGCTTAATCCTAAGAAATGCATAATTTCACCCTTTCGGAAGTCAACCATCCCGGCTAATTATGATGTTGATAACATTTCATTGTTGGAACCTGTGTTCTGAAAGACTGCTTTTCAAACTATCTGGAAACATACAGAGCTAAGTATATTTTTTGGTTTTAGAGTTTGTACTGTTAATTGTTGCTTATAGTTTTTCAGATCTCTGCTGAAAGTGTTTTCCCAACCTCCCCCTATTTTCTGCTGTGTCTTCAGTTGGTATAACTGGTTTTTACAGCTTGTGTGTTATCTAACTCAAGGATCACTTGCATAAAATTAGACCTGTTAGTAACAGTCTGCACTTCATTGCTGGAACCTGTGTTCTGAGAGACTGATTTTCAATCTATCTGGAAATAACAGAGCTAAGTATATTTCTTTGGTTTTAGAGTTTGTACTGTTAATTGTTGCTTATAGTTTTTCAGATCTCTGCTGAAAGTGTTTTGTCCCACCCACTCTCCCTATTTCTGGCTTGTAGTTTAAATTTGGTGGCTTTTGCAGTTGCACGCCCCACTGTAGATTTGATCTGGGGCACTCCCCAGTCCCATCTCTTTACCACAATCTACCTAATAAACTCCTTCTACACTTGCTTTTAGTCCTTTTTGATTTAATTGCATTTTTTAAACTGTGTTTGGTCTAATATTGCTACATACTCAAGTGTGCTATCTTGCACGCATGTGAATTGTTTTTACTGTTGTTTTAGCTACTTTTCTGAAAAAAAATACTGTAAGCCTGTTTCCTACCTTTCCTGTAACTAGTGTAGTCCAGATACAGATTTGCTGTATCCATGATTGTATTTAAGCTTCTGAGCCCCCCAAGCCTTTCTGTGTTGGAGGGAAGCCTTCTAGCTTATCAGTGGGAGTGGTAAGAACTAGGTAACCTGTCTACCACATAAGGAGTGGTTCTGGTCCAGCAATTGTAGTTATTGTCCATTTGGGCAATCTTTTCCATCTCTCTCAACATTCTGATTTGAAAGCCTGCATTTGCACTTGCTTTTGTCCTGTAACTTGTCTAGTGCAGATACAGATTCTTAGTTTTAGCACTTAAATTTGCTTATTCATGCTCAGCCCTTGTTCAGAACTTGTAATCACAAAATAAGCTACTAATTAATATAGCACTCAACCTACCTCATTACCTAGAGGAAAACAGTTTTTGTACTTACTTTTCTCAATTGCTTAGAGAAAAAATAGCTCTTGTACTCACTTTCCTCACTTGTCTAGAGGAAAATAGTTTTTTATTCAGGCATGTCCAAGGGTCAGCTCCCAGTGTTCTCTCCTGTCTGTCTGATGATTCTGGGCATCTTGAGGCAATGTAGAAATTGCCTCATGTACACAGACAACCCTCTCCTCCTACCACCCAACACTACAACCTGTGAGAGATGCACTTATCTATCCAAACTGGAGGTAAAGCTCTCTCCAACCAAGACTGAACTTAACAGTCAAAAGGTGAAGGTAAACATCACACCACACTCATCACATAGTTTCACTAAATCTACACCACCAAAATTCACACATAGTAACACAAAAACATTCGCAGAGGAGTTTAATAATAATCTATTGAAGCAACAGAGACCTCCAAAGCAGAAATGCAAGCAACCTCCATCCCCCAACACAACCCAAATGACACATAACTAACAGACTCAGTGTGCCACTCAACCACAGCCAATAAGGCAAAACAGCATACCCAACACACTAGTTATAGGTGACTCTATAGTCAGGCACACTGATATCCCACTCACCAGGCTAAACAAGGAGAAGGTTACTGTCAGCTGTCTGTCAGGTGCCCGGATCCACCACATAACCCAAGCACTCAGGTCACTCCACAACAAGTACAAATATGACTCTGTCATTGTCCATGTTGGTGTGGATGACCTGATATGTACCTCCCTGGACTACATGAAAAGAGGCATGGAAGAGCTCTCCAATCATGTAGCCCAGGCAGGTATGACTCTAGCCCTGAGTAGCATTCTGCCATTGCCCAGAATGATACCGCAGTACAAGGATAAAATGATTGACTTCAACAATTGGCTAAGCTTCTGGTGTCATTTTAAGGGGGTCCAGTATCTGTCTGCTTGGGATGACATGGTTGAAAGACCACCATGCTTTGCCAGGGATGGCCTGCACTTGTCATCCCTGGGATTCTGGATACTGGCTAAGGCTCTTGCCACCCCTATAGTGCCTTTTTTAGGCAAGGTTCAAATGTCAAATTCACCACCGTAACAGGAACAGGCAAGCAAATACTGAGGGTAATACTACTCAATGCTAGAAGTCTAAATCTCAAAATTAACTCACTGGAGGCACTCCTTAAAATGGAGAACATCGATATCTGTGCAGTGACTGAGACCTGGTTCAAGGCTCCAGAGAGCACCCCTGCACTACTAGGCTATAACTCATACCACACTTTTTGGCCATGTAACCTGGACCAAAACACCAAAGGCGGAGGTTTGTCCATATTCATTAAGGATATCCACACCTCCGGGCTAGTTGCTCAGCATAATGCATCAGAGGTTATCCCAGTGCAACTAACTCTGGGCAAAACTGCAATCCAAATGGTAGCTTGCTACAGATCCCCCACCATGAACCAGGATTCCCACTCCTCTTTTCATGATGTACTGGAAAATATTAGGGTTCAACCAAACACCCTAATAATGGGTGACTTCAACTAACCCACCATTAACTGGGAAAACTACTCATGTACCAACTCCCTAACTCAACGCTTTCTGGAATTCATAAACTCCAATGCCCTGGATCAACTTATCCACACCTCCACCAGGGGCAACAATATCCTAAACCTATTCATTATCAGCATGAGTGACCAGTGTCCCATACCTGAAGTCAACTCCTCATTGGCCGAATCCGACTATAAGCTAATCACCCTTGATATCCATATCCCACCCCCACCCCCCACCCCCGTTGAGGAAACCACTGTAAAAAATTTCTCCAAAGCCAACTTCATGCTTCTTAAGACAGAAGTGGTGAACTTCATGACACCCATGCAGATGGACAATAAAGTTACAACTGCTGAATCCTACACAAATGCACTCTATAAGCACTTACACAAGTGCATGGATCATGCTATCCCAAACAGAACCAAGAAGCTATCCTCCAAAAAAGGAAGCCAAACTGGTGGTCCCCTACCATAAACAAACTGTACAACAGAAGGAAGAAACTGTTGCAAAAGAGAGTAAAATCCCATGAGTGGAGGAGCTCCCTGGTCAGCCTCAGTAAGAAGCTGAGATCCCTTATAAGATCCTCAAAAGCTAGCTATGAAAACAAAATTGCCACTAATTCTAAGGACAACCACAAAGCATTCTATAGCTATGTCAAGAATCTTGATGGCAGCACCCAGATCTGCTCTGAGTTACAGCACAATGGCACGAAAATTACAGAACCAACTGATATTGCCAACATCCTGGCAGATAGGTTCAGTGCTAACTTTCCACCCCCCCTTACCCCTAAAGGGCCCATATCTATACAGGAAGAATGCAGAGACCCTGTAATCACAACTACACAGGTAAAAGCTGCACTCTCTAAAGCCAAAAACACAGCATCCATGGGACCAGACAACATCCCAGGCTGCGTTTTACACGAACTTCAGAATGAACTGGCTTCCCACTTAAGCACCTTGTTCAATAATAGCCTTGCATCAGGCTTTGTGCCCACTGCATGGCACATAGCAACATTTATCCCACTCCACAAAGGGGGAGCCACCACTGATACTGGGAACTATCCCCCTATTAGCCTGATGAGCCTATTCTGCAAGCCATGGAACATATCATCATGGAACTCATAAACAAAGACATTGGTAACTCCAAACTCTGGATCCCAACCAGATCAGATTTGTGAAAGGCAGATCATGCCTCCTGAACCTGATTGACTTCTTTGAGGCAGTCATCAAAGCCGTAGATGAGGGTAAGGTGGTTCACCCAGCCTATCTTGACCTCGCCAAGGCTTTCAACACCATCACCCATTCTGGAATTAAAGCTAAACTCTCTAAACTAGGTATAAATCCCTACATCACAAGATGGGCTGCCAACTGGCTCACTGACAGAACCCACACTGTAAAAGTTGCAGACTCCAAATCTGACCTCAAACCAGTGACAAGTGGAGTACCACAGTGTTCAGTCCTGGGAGCTCTCCTGTTTGGTATCTACTTCTCTGAAGTACAGGCTAACACAGAAGGCCTCTCGCTAATGAAGTTTTTTAATGACTGCAAACTAAGAGCCATATTCAAATCCCCAAATGATGGTGACATCCTACAGAAGGGCCTCGCTGAGACAGATGCCTGGTGTCAGAGCCATGTCCTCAAGCTCAATGTCAAAAATTGCAGTGTCATCCCTTTTGGTAAAAACTCTGTACCCATGAACTACCACATAGGCAGCAATCTACTTAACACCGAAAGTGTGATAAGACACCTTGGGACCCAGGTGGACAGTAGTCTCTCCTTTGATAGTCACATCTCCACAGTAGTCAGGAAGTCCTTCTACATGCCACACCTCATCATAAAAGGGTTCTTGTCCAGGAAAAAAGAGGTCATTGCTCCCCTCTACCCAACACTCATTAGACCCATTATAGAGTACAACGCCCTTTTTGGAATGTACCTCACAAGACATCTGCAGCAACTGGAAAGGCCACAGAAGTACCTCACAAAGAGGATTACTGGCCTCAAACAAATGCCCTACACTGACCGTCTCAAAAAACTCCACCAACTTTACTCCATAGCATATCACCTACTCTGAGGTAATCTCTGCCGAACATATAAAGCTATGTCAAACCCAGAGCTGTTGGACATGCTACACCTAAAGAAATCCCAATCCCTCCAAGCTACATGCTCTAGGGACCTAAACCTTGTCACCACAATAAACAGGACATGCTGGAGGGATAGATTCCTGTCCCATAGACTTCCCATACTCTGGAACAGGCTACCATCATTGTCAAGCAAAGTTCTTCATTAGCACTCTTCTCTCACCTTGATGAGCCAATGGGAAATAGGAAATACACCCCAGGGATCACTTCTGTGTATTTGCTCGACAGTGGCACAGGAAAATAACTTTCTTGGGTGGAGTAAGCCAGAGAACCTTGTTGGCTAGGCTTACGTAGACCCTTGAACCGATAGCCTAGTACCTACCTATGAACGTATGAACCTATGACCATGCCCCTAAGAGTCAACCCAGTGGTCATGGATCTTGGTGCACAGGTAGAAAGTAGCCTTACCTTACACCACCATGTGGCCACAGTGGTGATGAAATCCTTTTATGGTGGCCAACTAATAAGAAAGAACATGGCATCAAGGTCTAAAAAGTTCATTATTCCACTGTACTCTGCCCTTATCTGACAAAACATAGAGTACAATGCTGTAGACCTCAGACGTTCCTTACAAAAAGAATACAATGCATAACAAACCTGCCTCAGGCAAAGCGCCCTTTCCCTCTACTCAGTCTCCTTTAGATTGTTCAGGAGTGATCTAAGGCATCCACAAACCACACACTTATGAAACTCCTGCATATTCATAAGTCAAACAGTGCCAGAAATACAAGGTTTATAGACTTGAATTTTGTCTGGGACTTAAAAATAGAACATGCTGAACAGACAGATATATGTCTTGGAGACTACCCCCACCCCATCCCATGGGACAGGCTTCCCATCCACGTGAAGCTGAGTTCATCTACTTCCCAGTTTAAGCGCAACCTGGACCAGTGCATGGGGAATAGGAAATTTACTCAAGGCCTGGTACTCATGTCCAAAATTTACTCAAGGCCTGGTACTCATGTCCTTTATGGACAGAGGTAGCTCATAAAGACATGGCCCTCAATGTCCTGTTTGAATACAGGACTTCATTATTCTTTCATGAAAACTTGGCTTAGCTTAGAAAGGCCACCTGGCTCAATAGCCTAGTAACAATCTATGAATCTATGAGACTGCTGCTCACCAAAAAGAAAGCTTGGAATTTGTGCTGCTGTTTTAATCCTGGTGAGAGCAGGATCAGAGGGCTTTGATTCCTGACTGTATTTGATTGGGCAATAAGTGTCTGCATGGACCTGGGACCTTCTTGATTGTTCTGTGTACTATCCATGGCATCTACCAGGAAAATGCTACACCAAACCTGCCGACCTCTGCATCATCAGGGACAAGATAGTTGAGCATCAAGTAGCCTGTGGGCTGCATCTCATCTTGGGATTGTGTGCTACTGTTTGCTCCTGGTAAGAAAAGAAGCAAATGAGCACTGTATCCCATCAGCATGAAGCTGTGGTGAAGTAATCACTAATAATTACCAGGTAGTAGCCAATTAGTTAGGTGAATTCCCACTACCCTTCATTCTTGACAAAGCTATTTTTTTCTATTCAGTAAGTATATTGATTAAATACTGCCTAACCTAACTTCAGAATATCTCCCTAAATACTTCATCCATATATTGTCAGGGTTCACTTTAGTAGATTTCCTTGAAGTGCTTGGTAGTCCTCTGTATAGATGCATGTACCCTGAGTTGACATTTTTCCTGTAGAATTATCCTTGAAATTTCACCGATACCTAGTTGCACACAGGACAACTACTTTGTGCAATGACAATAACTGCCCCCAGAGATGAAAACAGATACTCCTGACATAATATTCTCACCTTATCCATCTAATAAATAAAAAGGGGCCTGTTGTTACAGATATGAACTTTACCACTAACTCCATTATCAGCTTGGTGGATATGGGCATAATGAGACAATGCAGAAATTGCCTCATGTTCATTGACATCCAGTTAATTTTCAGACTTGATAAGATATGTGAGAGATGTGTTTATGGAATGTCACTGGAGGCAAAGCTCTCACATAAAGCACTCCTAATATCAATCGAATTGTCAGTAATACACTCAGTGCACTCATCACACTTAGCATGAAGCAGACACATAGACCCACACAGATGCTGATGCATTTAAATGTTGTTGTGTCTTTCAGCTTTTCCCAGTTAGGGGTCGCCACAGCGGAACTCTGGTCCACTAATGATAGGCAGTAGATTTTTACATGCCGAATTGCCAGCCCTGACACACAACCTTCAATGAAGGTACGCCCATTCACGCATGTCTCCACACAGAAGACGCTTTAGCTGAGAATCGAACAGGACAACATCTTACTGTGAGGCGACAACGCTACCGCATCACCACCGCTGATGCACTTAAATGTAACCTTCCTAAATCCCAAAGGCCTCCTAGATGAATGACACATAATAGATGTCCTCAGCTACCACAAATGCAATCTTTCAGAACAATATCTCACAACAGCACAAACGGCCACATCTCTTGGAGCCTCTACTTCTAAGCCCTTGAGACAAGCCATCATACAACCCAACATTCTGATCATTGAAGACTCCATTGTGAGACACACTAATGTCCCTCTCATCAAGCTTGATTTAGGAGAAAGTCATGATCATTTGCTTATCAGGGTCCAGGATCTTCCATATTACACTCACACTCAGGTCATTGGACTACAAGTACCAGTATGAATTAGGTATAGTCCGTGTGGGTATTATTGAGCTGAGACATACCTCTGTTGTCTATATAAAGTGAGACATCATGGGTCTCTCAGAATATGTGTTCCAGGCTAGTATGAGCCTAACATTGAGAAGCATTCTACCTTCTCCAAGGATGATACCACAATACGAACAGAACTGGCTTAGTTTCTGGTGTCATTCTAAGGGGTTGCAATATTTTTCAGCATGGAATGAAATAGTAAAAAAAACACACTGCTTTGTAGAAGGTGGTTTGTACCTCTCCTCCCTAGGCTTTTGAATATTAGCAAAAATGCTGTCCTCCCACATAATGCCTTTTTTAGATGATGCCAAAAACAAAATACTTCAGACATAGCAAATCAAAACCAAGAAAATCTGATGCCAGTTATTTAAACAAGAAACTTCACTCCCTACAAGTGCCCCTCAACCTAGAGAATGCTGACATCTGTGCATTCACTGAAACATGGTTTAAAGCCATGGAGAACACCCCAGCAGTACAGGGCTACAATGTCTTCCAGACATTTCGACAAACTACTACACAGGCAGGGACTCGAGGTGGAAGTATCTCAATTTGCATCAAAGAGAAACATATCTCAAGGCTGGTTAAGCAGGACAATGCACTTGAGCTTCTCCAATCCCATACAACTTTCTTGCAAATTATAGTCCTCCCTCTATGACCCAGGAAAACCATAACATATATTTAAGCTTACTAGAAACACTCACCATCCAATCCAATACCATATTCATGGGTGACATTAATTATCCCACTGTTAACTGGGAATAAAATGCAACACTAGGCATTCAGGCAGAGATATTCTTGAGTTTTGTAAACACAGACTCCCTGGAACAGATTGTCAATGCGCTGACCAGGGGCACAAACATAAAGAATCTGGTCCTCACTAACATGGGAAAGTAATGCACACCACCTGGAGTAATGTTCTCTTTTGTGAGGTCAGACCACAAAATGGTCTTTTTTGAAGCAAAAATAAAACCTATAACCCCAGCTAATCCTGGGATGCTCAGGAAGTACTTTAAGGCTAATTTCCTACTATTAAGTGATAACATGGCAAAATTCATGGCCTGCCTAAACCCTATAACGTTACTGGTTATGTGGTACTGTTCACAGAAACCCTACAAAAGCATGTTAATATCTGCATGGAGGCAGCTGTACCCACCTGTTATAATTACAGTACTAACAAAAAACAAGCCACCCAGGTGGGATCACAACATCAATAGGCTGTATTACAGAAGTAAGAAAATCATGGGAAAATAGGAGTTGTAGCACCCAGCAAGATAAAGTGCCCTCATCAAACTAAGCAATCATCTCAGAGGACAAATAAAGTCTACAAAAGCTAAGTTTGAGGTAACTTTGACCTCCCAGACCAAGGACAACCATAAGGCATTGTTTAGCTATCTCCTCAACCTCAAAGGCAAAACATAGTTGAAAGCAAAGCTCTTTGTTAATGGAGCCACCTCTACTCAGCCAGATGGTATAGCAAACCTACCAGCAGACAAAATCATCTCCAACTTTATCCTTATCTCCTCCCCCCAGCCCCCCCTCAGGAAATACCATAAAATATAACTCCACCTACTATCACTAGGGAACATGTTCTCAATGCTCTCTCTAAAGCCAAAAATGCTGCATCAGTGGGCCCCAACAATATTCCAGACTGCTTTCTGAATAGTATAAAACATTATCTATCAGGCTGTCTAAAATTACTATTTAACTGAAGCCCCCAAGAAGGTTTTGTGCCTTAAGGGAAAAGAGTAATCATCATCCCTCTGTACAAAGGCAGGTCTTCTCAAGACTCTGGAATTTCCAGGCCCAAGTCTCATTAATGTCATATTCAAATCCATGGAAACAATTGTCAATGAATTGATTAGTAATTACATAGGAAACCACAAGACACTGGAGCCAACCCAATTTGGTTTCATCAAGGGAAGGTTATACCTACACATCCTGGTGGACATTTTCGAGAATGTCGCAAAATAGCAATAAATGAAGGCAAAACAGTTCACACTGCTTATCTTGAACTGACCAAGGCATAACACACAATACCCTACCTGGGCATTGTTGATAAACTCAAGAGGTTAGGTATAAACACTTATGAAACACAGGGGATAGCCATTTGACTGAAAGACAGGACCAAGACAGAATTGGGAAGTCTACCTCTTAAAAGAGGCCAGTCACCAGCAGATTCCCTCAGGGATCAGTCCTGGGACCACACCTTTTTGGCATATATGTAGCATCTACTTCTCTAAAGTAAAGGGCAACATCAAGGGCCTCTTTCTGAACAGATTTGGAGATGACTGCAAATTAGCAGTCATAGAGTCCCCCAGTGACACTAGTGTTCTCCAAGAAGGGTTAACACAGACAGATAACTGGTGTAAGAGACATGGACTGAAACTAAATTCCAAGAAAGGCATAATAGTATTCTTTGGAAAATAAACCATCCCTGGTAAATATCATAATGACAACATAACCCTAAGAGATGACCCAGTAGTCAGGGACTTGGGGACTCACATAGACAGTAATATTTGTCTTTAGCCTTTGCCCAACAAGTGTCTACAGTAGTGAGGAATTCATTCTATACTGTGCAACGTATAAAGAAAGTTATGGCATCTAACTCCAAAGAGGTCATCATTCCAGTGCATTCACCATTCATCAGGCCTATCATTGAGTAATAATGCTCCCTTTGGTATGTACATAGCTAGACACATCCAGCAGCTGAAATGTCCACAGAGTTTTCTCATTAAAAGAACAGAGATTATAAATAACATATCCTGCAGACCACTTCAAAACACTATAACTATACTGTGTCTCTTATAGGCTGTTGAGGAGAAATCTATGCTTGACATGCAAGACATCATTGAATCCCACTGTGACAGATCTCCTGCAGATCCACAAAACAAACAGTGCCAGAATTATTCTTTCTAAAGACTTAAACCGTATCTATGATATAAATCGGACCTGTTGGAGAGACAACTGTGTCTTCCAGAGACTACCCCTTCTCTGGAACAGGCTTCCCATCCATGTGATGCAGAGTTCCATAATCTAATTCAAGTGTATTTTAGACAAATGTTTGGGACAGCACATTTATCCCTAGTTTGGCAGCTATGTCTCTAATGGATACAGGCTGCCTGTAAACATTTTATTTCCAAAGTCCCTGGCAACACTCACCAAGTATACCAGAACTTGAAGAGATTTGGTATGCATGACTAGGCTTCAAAATGCAACAGTGGTTGTTAGCCTAGTACATGCCTATGAACCAACTGTCCAGTATAGTGATTCACATCTAGGCAGGTATCCTGTTTTGCATGCTAGCATGTATTCCAGAGGTTAGTACTAGGCTAACCCCCCTTTTGGGCAATTTTAAGCCTAGCAAATTACCCCCTGAGAAAATCAAAGCCTGCACCTTGTGTCTGGAAGGTAAACACTTTACCATTATACCAACCTCCCATTCTCAAGAAATGCGTCTTCAGTCATCTCTTGTGAGAGTGCTTTAGAGGCATGTCTTGATGATTCCCTTATTTAGCAAAGATGATTTCCAAAGGCAGGGGTTCTAATCCACAGAGACATGTTTTGCTATTCTTGCTATCATTTATCATTCTCCCAAACGTAAACTTTCCTATTAACAATGCGTAAATTACATAGGGGAGTTTGGCACCTTCTAACCTAATTTATTTCTGGATTATTCTGACATTCTTGAGCAATAAGTTGGGAGATACTGGATCCCATCTCACCTCCATCCTCTCATTCCATATTTACTCAGCTTGTCCAATCTGTTTATTTAATATATGCCCAACTTGTGCTGTATCCTCCGCTTGCTTCCCCTTTTCATATCTTGGTGTTCTGACCTCCCATTTCCAACCTATAATATGGTCAAAAACACATGCTGAGAAGGGGCATATAATCAAATCTTCCTTCTGTGGTCATATGTTGCATGGCAGTTGGCAGAGAGCAATATAGAATACCATATATGACCATAGTTATGTGATATTTGATTGAAGGTTCTTTTGACTTGAATCACACATATTAAAAAAATGACTGAAAGTACATTTGACTGAAAAACCATTTGTCTGCAATGGCGTTTTGACAAAAAATAAAATAAAGTCCAGAAACTGTATTTACGGTGTTGTTTCTGATCAAGGAAGTTGTTAGGATGGTAATTTAGAAGATTTTGTGTGGATTGGTAATACCTAGCATCATGTTTCACCCCCAGATTTGTAAATGTGTGTGTGTGTGTGTGTGTGTGTGTGTGTGTGTGTGTGTGTGTGTGTGTGTGTGTGTGTGTGTGCATCTGCACTGATTCAGTATGTGTAGTGGTTTCTCTTTTCTTCATTGGTGTATGAACATAGAGTGAGATGTGGGAGTGAAGACTCCCGCATGAGGGATGAGGGTGTTTATCCTCCTTCAAAAGACAGTTTATTGGTATATGTGTTGTTTCAAATGTTTTTGATGAAGTGGCTTTTCATTCAGATGTTTGCATTTCAATCAAATGTAATTTCCATAATTTGTACCTTCCCATTTTTTTTTTCTTTCAAAGTTAGTTTTGATCAAATGTTATAGAACCATGATCACAGAGAAATAGCACTCCACTTCCTCTGGCAAAAATAATAGAAAATCTTTGGCACACTGTAATAAGTTATATGAATGAGCTAAGCCTCACTGTGCATGCTTGTCTGAAATAAAGCACAGCAACTGCTGTTCTTCAAACTGCGATGGCCCAATGTACTCATGCAGTTAATCTTACTGTGTCAATGTAATGCTTGTGGTTTTCAAATCTTCTAGGGATTGTATGTACTTTTACAACTTGTATTTTGTTTTAGTCTGCAGATGTGCTACATTTTCCTGATATATGTGTTTAATGACCCCTTTTCCTGTAGCTGCTACATTGGCTTCTCTTTCTTATGGTCTGCTATGAAAGCATTTAGTGGGAAATTCATGATTTAATTTCCCCTGAAGCAGTTTCTGCCATCCATCTGCACATGTGTTACATTTCTCTCATACGTTTGTGTTATGACACTGTTTACTCTGACTCCTGCAGTGATTACCCTTGCTGGGAAAATGTGGATATGTGCATTCATTAATGGAGTCTCCTTACGTTATAATATCTTTCTTATTTAATGACACAACATTATAGTCCAAGACCAGTAATCACACTCTGATTTTGTCAGGTCTGATGCAAGTCAGTACATCAAGTTACTTTATGATATCCAGCCTCTCCTGTTTCACATTAATCTACATTCATACCAACTCCTTCTTTCTGCTTTTCCAACAATGCCTTGGTGTATACCTTCTTTTGCACTTTTTTCTGTTAATATTTGAAGTTTCTGTTGTTATACTACAACCTCTCCTCCGTTGTCATCCATTGTTGCTATTATCTCTTTCATATTCATTGTGCTGCACATTACATAAACTTTGTAAACCTGCATGAGTGACTGCATAATGAATACCGGGATGCTCGTGCACTGTCAATATTTACCTCTGCTGTTCATACTTAATGCCGTTCATGAGATGAACTAACTTGATGTGGCCACTGGGCTTTGCTATAGCTGTGGCCAGGTGGTGCTTGCCATGCACACTGGCATTGATGCATGTATATATAATTCACATTGCTGCTTGTCACACATGCAATATAAATAGTGCAGGGTCACCTACAATTGTTGACATGGTGTTTATTAATCTCTGGGTTTTATGCTGTGTGAATAAAGAACATTTCAGATGTGTGTTCTGAATGTCTTCATACCATTAATGTACGGAACAAATGAAGTTAAGAAAATTTTTTGTGTGTATGTAATATTTCCCATGAAGTTCCTGATTGTAGGACATAAAAAGCCCATGAAAATATGAAGAATAACATATGAAGACAAATTCATTCATAATAGCACATGTAGATTGTTTATACTGGAAAAAGTATTTGGATTGTTTAAACTAAAAAAAAAGACATTTTAATTAGACACATTTCATTTAATCAGCATGGCATTAATCAAGGCAAAAACATCCAAAGATATGGGAATCACACTTCCAATTAGCAACACTCTAAACACAACAAAAGCACTCATAAATATAGGCTTTGACTCCACCCTGAATCCCTCTCCTCTATATACTGTATATACCAATTTCTGGGTCACACAAACTCAAGAGAAAAAGGAAATTTGTAGCATCAAGTCTTATCAAAAACAAAACACACAGTACCTGCAACAGAGCCTGATCTAGCATATTGTAACACTTGCATGTCTCCAAAAAAAAGTCCCTTTTGAAAAGAACAGGAAAATCAAAGAAGTCAATGTTCTCAAGTTCTGTTTCTTTTTAATGCATCCTCTGTCTTGCGGCTTGCAGATTCATTGACTGTTTGTCTACTCCAAACTCCCATTTCTTGTTTTGACTTAGTAAAGAGTTTGTTATGGGAATCTTACAAACTAAATTAACTAGCAGTAATCTGTTAGCAGAAAAAAACTCCTTTGTGTTTAAGAGCTGCCTGTTTCAAAGTATATCATTCTGTTGCAAAGACAAATGATAGTGAAATGTCAGAATTTTACATTCTAGAAACAAGAAAAACAGTTAACATTATTCACTTTTTAAGTTTCTTTCACTACTAAGAAAATCAGGAGTGAAATAAGGCAACTGTTTTGGTAAACACAGTATGGTGCCTTTACACACACACACACGCACGCATGCACACACACACGCATAACTTTTTTAGTTTTAAACTGTCCATCTGTTGATGTCATAAAACCATTTAACTATCAAGCAATGGGCCAGATTTATGAAGGCTTGCATGGAGTGTAAGAACAGTGTAAGATGGCAGACAGGCGATATGTCTGCCGAGCAATTCAGCAATAGCTGGTAGGGGCGTGCATGAGAGCTTCTAAAGTGACTCTTGCATGGACAGTGTTATGGTATGCAAATTACCTCATTTGCTGCCAAAAGCTATGCAGAAGAGGTAAATTTGTGATCCAGGAACCACTAACCTGTCCGTGTAAGAGTAGTGTTATCTGCAGAAATGTACTCCGTTGGTAACGGAGTACTGTTCTGCAAATAGTTAAACGGAGCTATGACAGCTCCAAATAAAGGATGCATCTAGTTAAGGAAGCATGCCAATGGCCAAATATAAGGCCATTGGCATTTGCAAATGTTGTAAAGCCTTAAAATCCAATGTTAGTTTTTTCCCCGATCGCTGATGTTTAAGCATAGCACAGTGTAGCGCAAACATGCTGCGCTTTAAATAAAAAGAAAAAAAGGAAAAATAGCCACAAATGTGCATTTACACTAAAAAGCTTGTTCTGCCATGCAGGTGAATGGCAGGCTGCCAACAACATGGCCACTGAGTAGTGGTTGCTAAGGGGGGAAAGCTCAGTGTGAGAGATGTAACCAAGCATTAGTAGGCAATCCTCTGCAAATGAGGATAAGGATAGTGAATCCCAATTTTCCCCAGCATGTGAGCCATGTCCCTAGAGTGTAAGTGTAGGAGTAGGGGAGTAGTAGAGTAGAAGATAGGTGACATCATGAGGGGGTATGTCTGAAAGACAGCAAGGTGACTGGAGCACAGTGGCTTGTATTTGCCCTGAGTTGCTCAGGATTGCAAGAGGCGTGTTAACAGTGGTACTTGCTGAAAACAAGAAACCAAAGGTGTACGCCGTGGATATATCCGAAAACTCTTGCAAACGGGTACACAGCATGTGCGCACGTGTGTACGCGTGTGCGCGCATGTGTGCATGTGTTGGCGAGTGTGCACTTGTGTGCGTGCGTGTGCACTTGTTTGCACGCCGCTGCCCCCTGTGGAAACAAAAAGGGAAAAAGGAAGGAAAAGAAGTAGTAGGAAGTTAACCAAGTAGAACTAGCAGAGCTGCCAGGTGAAATATATCACAATCAGCCAATTACACAGACAGTAGACTAGCCCAGCCCAGGCCAGCACTTTAAAATCTGCAAACAGCAGTCTACCCTGTTTTTTCACAAGAACTCTACAACACTGCAGTATACAAAGTGTGAAAATGTAAAAAGCTTAAGTCTGAGAAAATGTAGGGGCTGCTATTGCTATTATAAACCAACATGTGAAAGGTGCTGAGGGTGGTGATGTTGTGAATGCTGCTGAGCAACTCACAGTGAGGAGACGGAGAAGAGTGTACAGACCCAGGGTAACCTACCAGGGGCTACATGAGCTGGAGATAGTGGAGCGCTATAGAATGGACAGAGACCTCCTGCAGCTAATTATTGAGCTGTGCCGGCCATGCCTCACACACAGAACCAATAGAGGGGAACCCATCCCAGTGGATACCAAGGTATGTGTTGGCCTACGAATACTAGCTACAGGTACCTTCCAGAGACCAACTGGTGATATGATGGGGGTTTCACAGGCATCAGCATCCAGGGTACTACACCACTTCCTGGATGCCATGTCAGCACATGTCGGTGAGCATGTATATTTCCCCAATTCCAGTGAGGCATTGGCCAGCAATATGCGTCTTTTCCACCAAATTGCGGAATACACTGAGGTGGTGGGTGCAATAGACTGCACGCACATACACATCAAAGCATCACCCGGTGAGTGGGGTAGTGTCTACATCAACTGCAAGGGCTTTCCCTCTATCAACTGCCAGGTCATGTGCAATGCCCAGGGCATAATAATGAATGTGTGAGTTGGCTGCCCTGGAAGCTATCATGATTCCCATATCTGGCATCTGACGCAGCTGTACCAGAGATTTGCCAATGGGGACATCCCTGACGATCACCTAATGGGGGATGCTGGATACACACTGGAGCCGTGGCTGATGACACCCATCAGAAATGCGCACACACCCAAACAAGAACTCCATAATGAGGCACACGCACAGACAAGAAACATTATTGAGTGTGTGTTTGGCATGCTCAAGTCATGGTTCCGGTGCCTGGACACATCCGGTGGAGCCTCTAAGTACTCACCAACTACAAGTACCCAAATTGTCATGGTATGTGCCATGCTACACAATATGATCCTGCGAAAACAGCTGCAGCAGGAATAGCATGGGGCAGGGCCAATCAGCACCCCATCATTCCAAAGCCTGCACAGGCACAGCATGACTTGGAGGAGGAACAA
The DNA here is from genome assembly GCF_019279795.1 of Protopterus annectens. NCBI lineage: Eukaryota > Metazoa > Chordata > Ceratodontiformes > Protopteridae > Protopterus > Protopterus annectens. The sequence goes on along the minus strand of NC_056739.1, from coordinate 1,889,732,024 downwards.
CCTGAACCTGCCCCAGTAGGCAGAAGAAGGCATGCCCAGTATGCCCTGGCCTTGGCAAAGAGGCAATGCATAGCACATAGACTGACTTAGTAGGAACCCTGGAAATGACACCTCTCTCTGACTCGCACATACAATAAAAGGGATGCCTAACTTGACACTACCTGTTTCAAACATGTATAGGGAGTGTATTATGTGCATCCGACATAGGCAGCCCTGCAGCACCACCTGAGGCATGATTTCCCTATATTAAGCAATATAAAGCAGTGTTAAGCACATTTTACCACTATTTAGCATATTTAAGTACAATTGCCTGGAGCTGCGCGCCGCGCAAACTAGCGTAATGTTGGGCAACGTTGGGCTAAGTCAGGCAAAATCGGCTAAACATGCTCACACCTGCTTTACTGTTCCTTAACCAGTCAGGTCTGTCCAGCAGGAAAATAAAAATGCAGTGACAGGGCTCAAACTCAGGATACTGTGCACTATAGTCACAGTACTGAACCACTAAGCCATGACAGCATTTCACTGGCACAGACACAGAAGGGCAATTGTAGACTAACGCTAACACAAACAAATGCTGTATCATGCCCTCTGAACTTTCCCCCAAGCCTATGCAGACAGATAACAGCAGGCCAGGCAGTGTGATGTGGGTTAGGTAGGATATGAAGTCACATACTAATATACGTGAAATTGGAAGCTAAATTCTATAGTACAGTAGTATGCCTCAAGCCAGTATGATAGGCAACAGTACAGACTGAAATGGAGTACCTGACATAGCAGTGCATGCCTAGCAAATGTGTATAAGTGTCAGGTCAACCCCTCATCCAATGTACACCCACAGTAACAATCAGGTGTGCCCCCAGGGTAGAAATGTACAAATAATAGCTGTATGTATAAATGTTGATAAGTCTATGCAAAGCGACTCATGGAAGCCCTGCAGGCACAGAGTGCTTCCTCTCGATGTACAACACAAAGGTGAGCCCTGAACTAAAAAACAACTTGATTTTTCACACACATATAGTATATATGTCCATACTGGGCATGCTCACACACTTAGGCCATGTCTGAGTACAGCAGTGAGCCACACATATCTGGCAGTTGTAGTTCTCACCCCAGAAACATGTCATTATTCACCAATCCTGCCTTGCGCACACAGTGATATGAAAACAGACCCATATAATATATTGGACTCCTGTCATAATGAACTTGTTCAGAGAAAGTGAAAATTCAAAGAAGACCAATAAATCTCCGATCAGTATCATCAATAAACAATGAGCACTCCTAACATTATCCAATCCATGTTCCGGCAAAAATATTGTCAAAGAATCCATAGAGAACCATGAGTCTTTCTTTCGCAATGTCATAAATATCAATGTAAACACATATATGTTCTGAGTCAGTGCAAACTGTAAATGAATACATATACATGACTGACACCACCAACATCTTGTTAGACAGGTTCATACATATTTACCCCCCTCTCACTGACAAAAGGGCCCATTATCATACCTGGAGACTGAGAATCCCAGAAATCCCATATACAATGGTTAAACAGCACTTTCCAAACCTAAAAACACAGCGTCTATGGGATGACATGGCTTCCCTATCTGTGTCCTATGTAAACTCCAAAACAAACAGACCCTGCACCTGAACAGTCTGTTGAGACTCACCCTCTGTACAGGATATGAAACCATTGAATGCGTTACAGCAACATTTGGCACACTCCACAAGTGTTGTTGCACAACATACCATATGAACTATTGTCTTATAAGCCTATTAAGCCTGATCGGCAAGGCCATGGAGTCCATCATGATGGAACTCATAAACAGAGCTATTGTGAGCCTACAAACACCCAACCCTACCAATTTCGGTTTGGTCAGGGGCAGATCATGGTTCCCAAACCTGCTAGACTGTTTTCAAGGCAGTCACCCAGGACATACATCAATAAAATGAGCTACACACATCCCACATAGACCTTGGAAAGCCCTCTTCCAACATGCCAGACACGTCATATCCACAAAATCAACAACCAGTGCATAAATATGTATGTTATCTGATGGGTTTCCAACTGGGGCACAGATAGATCCCACAAGGTAAGAATTGTGATCTCCTGTTTAAGCTGGTAACAACTGCTGTCCCCCATGGCTCAGTCCTGGGACCCCTCATGTCTGGTGTATACTTTCCAGAAATACAGTCAAACACACGAGGGCTATGTTTAGCAAAGTTTGTGGATGACTGCAAAAAAGTTGTCATAATCGATGTGTGGGACAACAGAGACATCCTTAAAGAGGGTCTCAGTCAGACATATGTGGTGTAAAAATTATGCCCACGAGCTACAGTCATACAAATACCACGAGGTGCCAACACCCTAAATATGGAGGTGATAATAAGGGATCTATGGACACATGTGGATAGTCATCTCTACTTCCAGAAGCATATTCACAAAGTGGTTAGAGAATCATGCTATGTGTTCCCACAAACCACCAAGGACTTTGCATGTAGGTCAAAGGAGGTCCCCTCTACTCATCATTCATCAGACCAGTCAGAGAGTACCACAACACACTTGCGATGAATCTGACTAGGCACCTTCAGCAGCTGGAAAGACCACTGAAGTACCTCAACAAGAGGATTACTGGCCTCAAACAGTTTCTCCCTGCAACCAGACTGAATTTAACTCAATCTGTACTCTGTTGCATACTGTCTACTCAGGAGATCTCTGCCCAACAGACAGGTCCATGTCCAATGCAGAACTGATGTATATGCGCTATCTGAAGTAAACCCAAGCTCACTGTACCACATGCTCTAGGGATATCATCATCACAACATTAAATAGAACATGTTGGAGGGATACATTGCTAACTCACAGACTTCCCTTGCTTTGGAACAGGCTCCCAACCGACATTAAGCCGAGACCCTCACTGACACTCTTCCAGAGCAGTCTTGATGAGTGTATGTGAAACTGAACTTTCACACCATGGATCACTTCATCAGCTCTACTACACAGAGGCCTAGGGAACTAACTCCATGGGTGGTGATAGCTGCACACTCTGGCCATACTAATATATGCCTTCAGGCAGATAGCCTATCACCTACCTATGTACCTATACATATATATATATATATATATATATATATATATATATATATATATATATATATATATATGTAGGGGGAACACAGTATAATAAGCCAAAGATGGATGAGCAGAGATGTGTGTAAGAGGGCGACCATGACAGAAAGCGATCCTGGACTGTCCCACCCAGCACACATCCCAATGGCACGAAAGACATGAGGTGCACATCTCTCCCACTGTACATAACAGCCACCAGTATCTGTAAGCATTACAGTGTATGTGGTCCATGTGCCTGCTGTACAACATGACTGTACAATGAAGTACAACATGACTCTACAATGAAGTACACATCTACTATCTGTAGACATGTACCTGTCACATAGCTCCATAGGTATGTAGGAGACTATCTCCACAACGGCATATATCAGCCTACGCAAGTTGTGCAGACTTCACCACACCATTGGGTAGTCTCCCAAGGCCTAGTTATAATAGTTAGTACCCTAAGCCCCTTTCTAGTGGTGCTGCTGATGTGATGTCTGGCATGAACTGTCTGTTTCCCATCCACTCATCAAGGTTCCAATTGAAGAGTGTTAGCGAGGGGTTCTGTCTGATGTACATTGGGACTCTGTTCCACAGTAAGGCAAGTGTCTGGGATGGTACTCTATCCCACCAGCATGTTGTATTCATCGTTCTGATGAGGTTCATATCCCTGGCATGTGAAGGGCGACTCAGTGTTGTTATGTATAGATGGAGCATGTTCAACACATATGTGTTGGACATGGCTCTGTATGTTAGGCAGAGTGTTTCTCTGAGTAGGCGGTATGCAACAAAGAACAGTTTCAGTTTTACCAGTTGTGTTGCATAACACAACTGTTTGAGGCCAGTAATCCTCTTGGTGAGGTACCTATGTGGTCTCTACAGCTGATGGATATGCTAAGTCGAGTACATCCGAAAGGATGCACTGTACTCAATGAGGGGTCTGATGATGTAAGAGTAGAGTGCCAACACTACCTCTTTGGATCCTGATGCAAACCCTTTGTTGATTAGGTGGGCCACATAGGATCTCCCAATCACTTTGGCAACATGGTTGTCAAAGGAAAGATGACTATCTACTTGTCCCCCCAGATCCCTTATCACCTTATCATTTTTAAGGGGGTAACACCCATGTGGTAGTTTGTGGGTATTTTGTTCTCAACAAAGAGGATCACTATGCATTCCTCCACAGTGAGCTTGAGGCCATGATTCTGACAACACACATTTGTCCCATGAAGTCCCTTCTGGAGAATATGTCTATCTTCCGGGGAAGCTATTATGGCAAACACTTTACAGTTCCCAGGAAACTTAGTCAACCACAACTCTCCTGTGTTGGCATGTACATTTGAGAAGTCTATACCAAACAGGAGGGACCCCAGGACTCAACCCTGGGGGACACCAGTCGTTACCGGTGTAGAGTCTGACATGCAGCCAGCAACTCGTAATGTGTGGCATCTATCTGTGAGTCAGTTTGCAATCCATCTTGTGATGTATGGATTCATGGCCAGGTTGTTGAGTTCATCTATGATACCTGACTGGGGAATGGTGTCAAAGGCCTTAGTGAGGCATAGGTAGGCTGTGTGGATCTCATTTAAATCATCCATAGCCTGGGTAACTGTCAAAGAAATCCTCCCAGTTCAGGAGGCATGGTCTGCATTTGACCAAACCAAACTGTGTGTGCTCAACTGTGTGAAGGTTCCCAATCTCTGTATTGTTGACTTCCATTATGATTGGCTCCATTGCCTTGCAGAACACACTTGTCAGGCTCATAGAGCATGAATGCCAAGGGGTTTTCGTGGCCCCATCCTTGTGGAGTGTGAAGAACAGTGCTGTGCAACATTCTATGGGTATATATCCTGTAGAGAGCATGTAGAGAGAGGTGTAGGTATCCTTGATGAATATGGATATATCCTCTCCCTATGTGCTATAATTCAGGTTCTGATGCTGGAAGGTATGGAATGAGTAGTATCCTGGTAGTGCTGGTGTGCTGTCTGGAGCCTTGAACTAGGTTACCGATACTGCACAGATATCAATATTCTCCATAATGAGAAGTGCCTCGAATGTGTGCATCTGGAGGCTAAGACTTCTGGCAATGAGTAGCATTTAGCTCACTTTGTGGTTATTAGTGTTGGTTACGGGGTTTGGTTTGTCCTGCATGACCAGTGTTCCACACCTGACGTCAGTGCCTCATTGGTCCCATCTGACCATAAGCTAATCACCATGCATATCTACATTTGGGACCCACACCCCCATTAAGGAAATCATGTTAAAAAATGTCTCCAAAGCCAACGTCATGCTTCTGAAGACACACATGCAGATAGACAATACAGTTATGACTACTGAATCCTTCACAACTGCACTTCATAAGCACTTACATGACTGCATGCATTGTGCTATCCCAAACAGAACCAAGACGCTAACCTCCAAGAAAAGGAAGCAAATCTGGTATTTCCCTACCATAAACAAACTGCACAACAGAAGGAAAATAATGTTGTAAAACAGGGTAAAATCCCATGAGAGGAGGAGCTCCATGGTCCACATTTAAGAAGCTGTGATCCATGATAAAATCCTCCAAAGTTAGTTATGAAAACAAAATCGACACTGATTCTAAAGACAACCGCAAAGCATTCTATAGCTATGTCAAGAATCTCAATGGCAACACTCAGACCTGCTCTGAGTTACAGCACAATGGCACTAAATATACAGACCCAACTGATATTGCCAACATCCTGGCAGATAGGATCAGTGCTAACTTTACCCCCCCCCCCCACCCATGAAAGAGCACATCTCTATAATGGAAGACTGCAAAGTTGCTGTCATCATGGATGCACAGGTAAAAAACACTCTCCAAAGCCAGGAACACAGCATCCATGGGACCAGATAACATCCCAGACTGTGGTCTACACAAACTACAGAACGAACAGGCACCACACCTATGTACCATGTTCAGTCATAGCCTCACCTCAGGCTTTGTGCCTGCTGAATGGCGCACAGCAACAGTTATCCCACTACACAAGGGGGAGCCAACATGGACCCCAGGATCTAGTGGCCCGTTAGCCTGATGAGCCTGCTCTGCAAGGCCATGGAATGTATCATCATATAACTTATAAAAAAGACATTGGTAATCTCCAAACACTGGACCACAACCATGTTGGGTTTGTAAAAGGCAGAGCATGTCTCCTAAACCTGATAGACATCATTGAAGCAGTCACCAGAACCGTAGACAAGGGTAAGGTGGTTCACACAGTCTATGTAGATCTTGCCACGGCTTTCAACACCATTCCCCACTCTGGAATTATAGATAAACACACTAAACTAGGTATAAATCGCTATGTCATAAGATGGGATGCCAACTGGCTAACTGACAGAACACACACTGTGAAAGTAGCAGACTCCAAGTGCAACATTAGACCAGAGACAAGTGCAGTACCACAGGGTTCAGTCCTGGGTCCTGTCCTGTCTGGAATCTACTTCCCTGAAGTAAACTTTAACATGGAAGGTCTGTGGCTAATGAAGTTTCCAGATGACTGCAAACTAGGAGCCATAATTGAAACTACTGAAGATGTGGACATCCTACAAAAGGGCCTCACTGAGACAGATGCCTGGTGTCAAAGCCATGGCCTCAAGCTCATTGCCAAAAAGTGCACTGTCATCCCCTTCAGTAAAAACTCTGTAGCTATGAACTACAACATAGGCGGTAGTATACTTAACACTGAAAGTGCAATAAGAGACCTTGTGTCACAGGTGGACAGTGGACACACCTGTGATAATCACATCCCCGCAGTAGTCCGGAAATCCTTCTACGTGGCACACCTCATCACAAAAGGTGTCTCATGCAGGATAGAAGAGGACATTGTTCCCCTCTACTCATCACTCATTAGATCCATAATAGAGTACAATGCCCCTTTTGCTATGTACCTCACAAGACATCAACAACAACTGGAAAGACTGCAGAAATACCTCACAAATAGCATTAGTGGCCTGAAATACATGCCATACACAGACTGTCTCAAAATGCTCCAGCTGTACTCTCTTGCATATCGCCTACTCAGAGGTGATCACTGCCTAACATACAAAGCTATGTCAAACACAGAGCTGTTGGACATGATCCATGTAAAACACTCACAATCCCTGTGATCTTTGACCCCAAAACCCAGAGTGAAATACAAAAGGAAGTGGTGTATCCATTTACCTTATGGATTCCCACACCTTCAGGTTAATGGCACAGCATGAGGCCTTGGAGACCATGCAAGTGCAACTAACATTGAGCAAAGCTGCTTATCAGATTGTAGCCTGCTACACATCACCTACCTTGTCTCAGGAACCCCACCCAGTATTCATGAGAACAGTGGAAAATATAAAGGTCCTACCAAACACCATCATATGAGGAGAGTACAACTACCAAAACACTGATTGGGAGAATTACTCATGTACAGCATTCTTTGCCCAATGCTTCCCAGAGTTTAAAAACTCAAATGCTCTGGAACAGCTGGTTACCACACCCACTAGAGGTGACAACATACTGGACCTGATCATCACCAACATGGGGTACCAGTGTTCCACAACAGAGATAAACCCCTCGCTGGTAATATCAGATCATAAAGTAATCACACTGGACATCCACATCATGCCCCCCCACAGTCAAGGAAACCACTGTGAAGAAAGTTTCTAAAGCAAACAGCACACTTCTCAAGACCAAAGTGGAAAGTTCAAAAGCACCGTTGCTATAGGATAATGCTATACAATCTGCAGAATCATTTACAAGTGCATTCTATTAGCATCTACAGGGATGCATGGATCGAGACATGCCAAATAAAACCATGATGCATTCCTCCAAAAATAGGAAACCAATCTGGTGGTTGTCACACATAAATAAGCTATACAACAGAAGGAGGGAACGAACACATGATAGAGCAAACTTCACCTAAGGAAAGATATCACTGATCATTATTAGGAAGAAACAATGATCGCTCATAAAATAATCCAAGGCCAGTTTCTAAAGCAAAATTGCCAAGGAATGTAAGAATAACAGCCACAAAGCCTTCGTTAGCTATACCAAACATTTAGGTGGCAACTCTCAAAAATGCTGACAGCTACTGCAAAATGGAAAAAAGATACACTGAACCAACTTACATTGCCCATATCCTGGGGGACAAGTTCAGTGCAAACTCCCCCCCCCACATCACCCCCAAAAGGGCCTGTGTCCATCCCAGAAGAATGCAGAGCACCAGACTTCATGACTTCATGGACATGCAAGTAAAAACAGCCCTCTCCAAACCAAAGAACACAGCATCAATGGGACTGGATGGTGTCCCGTACTGCGACTTACACCAGCCCCAAAAGGAACTACACCCTCACCTACATTCACTGTCCAGACTCAACCTTACCACAGGCTATGTACCCAAGGAATGGCATACAGCAACAGTCATCCAGCTCCACAAAGGGGGTGCCACAACAGAACCAGGAAACCATTGCCCTATAGGCCTACTCAGCCTGGTCTGCAAAGCTATGGAGCAAATTATCATGGATTCCATAAACAGAGACAATGGGGACCTCCAGACACTGGACTCTACTCAACTTGGCTTTGTTAAAGGTAGATCCTGTCTCCTAAACCTAGGTGACTTATTTGAAACAGTTACCAAGGACATAGATGGAAGTGAATGTAGTCCACACAGCCCACCTGGACCTCACTAAGGCCTTTCGGCACCATTCCCCACTCTGGTATCATGGACAAGCTTATCAGCTTGAACGTTAACAGCTATGTCACAGGATGGGTGTCCAACTGGCTCACAGATCAAACACACATGTTCAGAGTTGCGGGTGCCATGTCCAACTCTAAAACAGTCACAAATGGCATCCCACAGGTATTGGTCCTGGGACCTCCACTTCTTCAGTAGATACTGCTCAGAGGTACAGGCAAGCATGGGAGGAGTATGGCTGAACAAGTTTGCAGATGACTGATAACTGTGGACCATAATCGACTCCACGGCTGACACAGACATCCTACAGAAGGGTTTTACAGAGACAGATACTTGGTGTCAAAACAATGCCCTCAAGCAGAATGCCAAAGAATGCATAGTCATCCCCTTTGGATAAAACAAAGTGCACACAAATTACCACATAGGTGGGAATACAGTATGTACGGAGAGTGTAATTATGGCCCTTGGGACACAGGTTGACAGTAAACTCTCCTTTCATGATCACATTGCCAAAGTGTCTACATATTCCTTCTATGTAGCCCACCTAATGTCAACTAATGTAACCCACTTTGTCTAGTCTGATGATGTCACCATCCTACAAATATACCTGTGGAAAAAAGAGCTTCCACTAACGTGTATAGCGCATCGTGAAAATGCATACTGCTCTAGTATCATTTAGGTAGGTGTTTGAATCCTGCATTTGACAACTGTATAAGAGTGTGTGTGTGTGTATCTCCTTGTATAAGAGCAATATTTTTGGAGACAACTACAACACCTTAAAAGTGGTATACTTATCTTTTTCAAGTCTGATGATGTCACCATCCTACAAATATACCTGTGGAAAAAACTCTCAGTAATGTGAATAGCCCATCCTATAAATGCATACTGTTCTAATATCATTAAGTAGTTAGGTAGGAGTTTGAATTCTGCACTTGACAACTGTATGACAGTGTGTGTGTATTTCCTTGTAGAGGAGCAACCTTTCTGGAGACAACTACAACACCTTAAAAGTGGTATACTTACCTTTGTCAAGTCTGATGATGTCACCATCCTACAAATATACCTATGGAAAGGAGTGCTCCCAGTAATGTGTATAGCGCGTCGTGTAAATGCATACTGCTCTAGTGTCATGAGGAAGTTAGGTAGGGTTTTAAAGCCTGTACTTGACAATTGTATGACAGTGGGTGTGTGTGTGTATCTCTTTGTAGAAAAGCAACCATTTTGGAGACAAGTGCAACACCTTAAAAGTGGTATACTTATCTTTGTCAAGTCTGATGATTTCACCATCCTACAAATATACCTGTGGAAAACAAAACGCCCAATAATGTGTCTAGTGTGTCGTGTAAATGCATACTGCTCTAATGTCATAAGGTAGTTTGGTGGGGGTTTGAATCCTGCACTTGACGACTGTGTGTGTGTATCTCCTTGCAGAGGAACATTTTGGAGACAATTACAACACCTTAAAAGTGGTATACTTATCTTTGTCAAGTCTGATGATGTCACCATCCTACAAATATACCTGGGAAAGGAAAATTACCAGTAATGTGTATAGTGTGTCGTGTAAATGCATACTGCTCTAGTATCACGTGGTAATTAGATAGGGATTTGAATCCTGCACTTGACAACTGTATGACTGCGTGTATCTCCTTGTAGAGGAGCAACCTTTTTGGAGACAACTACAAAACCTTAAAAGTGGTATACTTATCTTTGTCAAGTCTGATGATGTCAACATCCTACAAATATACCTGTGGAAAAAAGAACTCCCAATAATGTGTATAGTGTGTTGTGTAAATGTGTACTGCTCTAGTATCATAAAGTAGTTCAATAGGGGTTTGAATCCTGCACTTGGTGAGTGTGTGTGTGTGTGCTCTATGTGTGTGATACAGTTTGTCACTGTGTTTTGGGTTTTGATTTTACTACTGTATGACATATCACAATGACAACAGTATGTGCACTGCACGTCAGGTAGCTGTGTGGCAAATACATATACGTATATGTGACCTCAATTATTTCAGAGGTGGGAACCCTGCTTTCTCCATGAACACATCTGTTATCTTTGCTAGAGTGTGCTGCCACTTTCCAGACCTTAGGTCACATCTGTATGCTTGTGACAATCCCAGCCACTGCAGTGATCCCTGGCCTAGGTCATCCGTGTCATGCACACTCATTACAGTTTCTATTGAATAGTGTAAGTGAGGGTTTATGCCTGAGGTATATTTCAGACTAGTTAAAATGCAGCAAAGTCTGTCAGTGATGGCTATTCATTATAGGTGTACAACAACCTTTGTGTATATGCATGCAGACCCCTTATTGCTTATGTGATTCACCGAGGGATTTCAAAATACCTTTGGAAATGTGATTACCAAAGGAGAGATGGTGTAACACTTGTCTGTATGTACACATCGGTACCTGTCAACATGTTGGGGGCTACTACCTATGTGGTACTGTGGGGATACTATGTTTTGTAAAGGTGGATGGCCATGATTTAGTTGGCTTATAGTTTTACAGCATAGGTTTGACAACAGGTATCTGTCCATATGATACCCTTATGGAGGATGTGTATGTCATCTAGAGAATGCATTATAGGCCACAGTATGCATTCCCAGATGTGGACGGACATATCCCTACTATGTTTGCTTGTACCTAAGTGAGCTATATGGCAATCAGGAGTGGTCCCAGGAATGAGTGCAGGTGAACACCACTGGTTACTGGCATAGTATAGTTCCTGAAGGGTACAAATGTTGCTGTGTGTCCTATATCTGTGTGTCAGTTGTCAAGACATCATATAACGATTGTTTATGGTCAGGCTGTAGAGGTTATGTATACTACCAGAATGCAAACCAATGACAGATAGTAACAATATCACCCACAGCACAGTGTCAAACCATGTCATACACACATGTGTACCCAAGTTCCAAAATGTGTGTAGTACAATGCATACTGGCCACCAATAGAAACTATGGAGTGTTAACACTCTGTAATACAGGGCATGTCACCCTGCCCATGTGTCCACTATGCACATACATGCAGGCAGTGCACCTTGTTCACAAATGTACACCTACAAACCTGTGCTGCACACATCTGACATGGACTGTCCACTCTCTAACACATGCTGCCAATACTACACACATCGGCCAAGTGGCACTTGGGCGGACAATACACTATTGGGATTAACACTGGTGTAAACAATACTACATTGACATTCATAGCTTTAATGCATCATGCCTGCTCAGCTACTCCTTCAAGGATAATATTACACTTTACTGCTGACAACATGCTAACATTGCTATACTGCCATAAAGTCACCCTGTGCATCAGCACCATGTTAGCCTGTCCCTGCATCAATGTTACAGATGACAGGAGGTGGCACAGGTTTCATCATATGCACAGGGTGTGTTGTTGGTTTGCCAGAGGCCTACATTGAGACATACAATTGACATGTGTGTGTGTGTGTGTGTGTGTGTGTGTGTGTGTGTGTGTGTGTGTGTGTGTGTGTGTGTGTGTGTGTGTGTGTGTGTGTGTGTGTGTGCGTGTGTGTGTGTGTGAAGGCCAAGAGTACTGGTATGGACCAATGTTGATGTAATGTGTGCGGGTATGTGTTATCCCTAGGTGTCTGGTTTATGTGTGTGTGTGTGTCTGCATGCACACAGTTCCACCATGTGGCTGCCATATATGGGGATTTGTGGGACAGCCACAGACTGTACCTGCCAGGCTTTACAGATCACCGTCTCTGGCCACAGATACAGTACCTGTGCCTGGCAGGAGTGCTACTGACAGTATCAGGTACTGAGCCAGACTGAGTACTATCCTCAGAGGTAGACATATGTACACTGGACCCAGGTCCCTGCTGGGACTGTCCAGAGCCATGTGCACATGGTCTTCTAGGATGGTCTAATGACAGCCCACCCCCAAAATTGCTGGGGCTGGTACTGGCACTATGGAAGTGGCTGTGACTTGAGGGACATCCGCGGCAACTGCCAGCTGCTGAAGTTGCTGGCATATGTCCATGTCGATGTGTCACCCATCCTGCACTGTCCTGACACATGGACATGACATTGCGGAAGACATCTAATGTCTCACCCCAACGTCTATCCATGACCTCAGTGTAATTATGGATGGCACCTGCTAGGTCACAGATACTGTCATTTAAAGTGGTGTTATGTGCCCTCTGTGCCCTTAGTCCCTGTCTGGTGTACCGTTCCATACATGCCTGTGCCTCCATGACAGCCTGGAACATGCGTGAGGTTGTAAGACCTGTAGCACGTCTGCCAGGGGCATGATGACCAGCAGTGCTCCGATGAGAACCCCTAGACATCTGTTTGTGGTACCGTTCCAGACCTCTGGGTATGGCTGCTGTGTCCAGATGCATGTGCTATAGGTACCACACTGTCCTGGCCATTGCCGACTGTAGACTGTCCCTCAGCTAAGGGCATTGGTGATGAGGGATATATTGGCAGTATGACTGTGTGCATGGATGGGGTGGACAGCTGTGTACTGTCGATTGGTGGCCCAACGACAGACCCTGGCAAACATGCCTGTGCCTCAACACACCTATCCTCATTATCACTATTTGAGTCAGTGACATCAGGTTCCCTGCTGCAGTGAACCAGCCCAACCTCAGCACCTGTGAGAGGAAGACAGGAAACACACTTTACGACCTGTACATGATGTCAGAACACATGAACACATGCACACATGCACACATGAACACATGAACACATACACACATGCACACATGCACACATGAACACATGAATGCATGCACACATGCACACATGAACACATGAACACATGCACGCATGACCACATGCACACATGCACACATGCACACAAAAACACATGAACACATGCACACATGCACACATGAACACATGCACACATGCACACATGAACACATGAGCACATGAACACATGCACACATGCACACATGAACACATGCACACATGTGCACATGAACACATGAACACATGCACACACGAACACATCCACACATGCACACATGAACACAAATACACTCCTCAACAAAGCAGACACACACACGCGCGCGCGCACACACGCACACACATGCACACACCACCAGCAATCCAGAACATACCCAGTAGTGGTTGATGGTGGGGTACAGTATCACAAGACAAACAGTCATATCACACGTGTCAGCATGCAGGACGTGTGTTGCTCAACAGCATGCAGTGCGAGTGTAGACAGTCCTTGTTAATAACAGTATACATGGCTTTGATGCATGTGTGTTGTTGTTCAGTGATTGGCCTCACCCTGGAATGCAATGTGTACATGGACACAACATTGCTGTGCAAGTATTACAAGCTCTTCAATGTGCTGTACACCATCACTCACAGGTATACATACCATGGCTGGATGTTTATCTGTGTGTCACATAGATATCTGCACTGATTAGAGCATCTGTGTCTTTAGCAGATAATTGTGGACACAGGTTTCGCTCATGCATGTTATGTATACACACATGATGAGTGGTGCGTGTATACCTGATGGAATGCCATTGCTCAGCATAGCCATTTTACAGTAGTTATGGGGAGTGTAGAACATATTGTGGACATGCCAGTGCCAGCCATGACATGGCATGCTACAACACAACTGCAACATTAAACATCACGCATACCCAATGTGTGTCATGTGACCTATACAATCAATAGCATTACAAGTCATATATGTGTCACTTTGTGCAAATGGTGATTGCTATGCATATTGTGTATAGGTGCATAAGTTTGCACACACACAACATTGAGGTGTATAGCAATGAATGCTATATGTAGTACTGTGGTTACTGTAACTGGATGGTGTGTTGTACCATGAGCCATCATCATGCAGCATCATGTGGTCACTCAAGGCTACTTATGTGTGCCAGACCGGCACCTATCATGCTGTTCCTGAACTGCAGTACCATGGCTACATTCACCATTTCACAGCCAGTTGTTACATGGGTTTGTAAGGTGCCCAATAGGGAGCATTGCCTAACATGAATGTGTTGTGTGTTGAAGAGTGTCGCACTGCCCCATGATAGGCCTCTACCCCTCAGGTATATTATGTGTGCTGTGTGGATGACATTTGGGATACTGGAGTGTGACCTTACAGCATGTGTCTGAATACGCCATGTGTAGCATATTAACATGTACTGCGTATGACGGAGTTGTGTATGTTGTGTGCATGTGTATCGACTGCCTATCCAATGTCCACTATAGTGGAGCCACAATTGTTTGGGATGCTCTGTGTATTGCATGTGTTTGAGGCAGCCACTCACATTACTGAGATGTACATAGTCTCACAGCAAACATGCACAGCATGCATTATGCGTAGGTGTGTTACATGTGTACATGGCCTACACCTCACCTATGACATGCATATTTTATTTGCAATATTAAATGTAGAACACAGTCACCAGCATGGGTCTGCTGCCTTGCTGTCACACCAGAGGGACCTACAAGAAAATGAAACTGTTTGTCAGTGGCAACAACTGTGGCATTGCTACTGTGGGTTTGCAATCTTACAGTAGCACAATGGTTGACAGTCACAGGCCTACACATCATGTTCCAAATTATCAGTATTGAAGAACACCAGGCTCTACATCTTCTAACTACACAGTACACATCTCAAATATGCATGATCTAATGATAGAGGTAACAGTAGTCTACAGATATGAGATCTTACCTGCATGCTCCATGTGAACTTTCTGGGGGGCTCCAGCCACCATGATGATGCATGTGTGCTGTTGTTGTTGGCCGGGAGCCCCAGGCTCAGGAGCAGTTCCTCCACTCTGGTGAGTGGGGGATGGGTGGCAACCCCACCACCTGTGGCAAGCTGTTACCTACGGACATCAGATGCATGCTGCCGGACATGCGTAAGTAAATCACTGCAGTGATGTCATACCTGCTCATATGTCCGGTATGCATGCCTATGTCATTTATCCTATGGACAACATCTTGCCACAGCACAGTCCGCTCATGCTGGTCCTGGCTGGTTCTTGAAAATAGCAGGGTATGGTGTTGGATGAGACAGGTGGTTAATATCTCATCCTCTCCATGACTATAGGCAGGATTGCGATGGTGGGCCATGACCCTGGAAGACAATTAAACAATATGTGTGAGCAAGTCATGTGGCACACTTAACATTCTACAGTACAGATATCACTGAACTGCCATAAATAGCAAACTATTGTCTGTCAGAGGATACACACTTTCAATACCACATATCAGTGCTCAACCCACAACTGCCTGACAGTGCCTGACACGCTCTATATATGACATTTTCTGCAAAGAAACAAAAAGAAACCACTATGTAAGACTATGCAACAGTACATGGCACACTGTATGCGACACAATGCACCACCTAGCCACAGAAGGTATATATCAAGCTAATGCATAACGAAATATGTAATCCATTGCAATGATTGTAAAGTCCAGTTACAGTATTACCAGTATACCACACTAGTTGTTGACAGAAAACCCCTGCCTACAATATGTGCACATTCATGAATATAGGTGGCATACTGCTGTACTAGACTATACATGTTGCTAGATACACACTTATATCCTGTAACACACATATGACAGAGGGCATGTTACAGGCATACCGACACACACATCAGACATACATACAGGACACAGAGGTATGGCAACCCAGATGAGCTTTACGTGTGTACCATATGGTACTGTGTGTCAGTACTTACAAACCCTTATGCCTGAGCTATGTAATCTGTGAGGACTACAGAGAACACACAAAACAGTGTTTCCAAGCAATGTGGACATACACCATACTGTGCTGTTTAGGCCTACAGCTTCAGGTAGTACTATAGTTCATACAGGGGTTTGATTCTCCAGCAGTACCAATCAATGAGCATAAATGTACTGCTTTATCCTCCAATGGCGCACCCCAGTTAATGCAAAGGGACTACGTCAGACCGTATGCCATACTGCTTTTTCTGGCTAGCAATAACATACACATCTTTTGCTGGGATCAGAGCTAGGACACATAATACCATGACAGAAACAGTTTCCCACTAAGCTATCCCACTTATACACAACTGTGACACATTCACCAACACATTCACCATCACACTCAGTCAACCTCACATAGCAATTATTGCAACAAGTACATGTGGGTGTGTATTTGTTCATAGGTAGGTAATAGTCTATTGGCCCTAGGGCCTATGGAAGCCTAGCCAGACGATACCCTGGCCTTTGACACCCAAGTCATTTAATTTCATGTATCCCTGTCAAGCAGAGCCACAGAGGTGATTCCCGGGGTGTATTTCCTATCTCCCATCCAATCATCAAGACTATTCATGACGAGTGCTACTGAGGAGCTTTGTTTGTTATTGATAGGTAGTTTGTTCCAGAGTATGGGATGTATCTGAGATAGGAATATATCACTACAGCATGTTCTGTTTATTGAGGTGACAAGGTTTAGGTCCCTAGAGCATGTAGCTTGTAGGGATTGTGATCTGTTTACGTGGAGCATGTCCAACAGCTCTGGGTTTGACATAGCTGTGTATGTTAGGCAGAGGTCACCTCTGGTTTGCCGGTATGTGACACAGTCTAGCTGTGGTTTTGTGAGATGGTCTGCATAGGGCATCTGTTTGAGGACAGTATTACTCTTTGTGAGGTATGTCTGTGGCCTTTCCGGTTGCTGTAGATGTCTTGTGAGGTATATACCAGAAGGGGCATTGTACTCTATAATGGGTTTTGTGAGTGATGAGTAGAGGGGAACACTGACCTTTTCTTCCCTGGATGACACAGCTTTTGTGATGATGTGTGCCATGTAGACAGATTACATGACTAGTGTGGCACTGTGATTATCAAGGGGGAGATTACTGTCCACCTGTGTCCCATGGTCTGTTATCACACTTTCGGTGTTAAGTCGACTACCACCTATGTGGTAGTTCATGGGTACAGAGTTTTTAGCAAAAGGGATGCCAATGAATTTCTGACATTAAGCTTGAGGCCATGGCTTTGCCACCAGGCATCTGTCGCAGTAAATATGACTCCCTCTCTCTCTCTCTCTCTCTATATATATATATATATATATATATATATATATATATATATATGTGTGTGTGTGTGTGTGTGTGTGTGTGTGTGTGTATATATATATATATATATATATATATGTATATATATATATATATATATATATATATATAGATATACATATATATACACATATATATATATATATATATATATATATATATATATATATATATATATATATATATATATATACATACATATAAACATCCATTGGTGTACATATAGATATACATATAGGCACATTTACAGTACACCTTTCATGGTGGGAATATCAATTATGCGAAGTATGTGAGGTATACAGTTATGTAATGATATTGCACAGCCTAGTGAGAAATGCATTGAAGGTGCTCTCAGCCCATGTGCCTTTAGCAGGCCTCACTGGCTGCAACACTGCAAACCTAACAAATCACACCCGCAGCGTTTACCCACAACATGTCATATACCAGCACTGTATGCTGTCTTGTTTGCCATACACTACTACCTACATACAAATATGCACATAACAACCTTCACCAACATATATATGACCTCCCTTCGAAAACAGTTGCAGTATGTCCCTTGCTCTATGCACATGTACAGATGCTAATATATCTGACACAGATATATCTCTCAGTATGTGTGTGCCATACACACACACACGGTCCACACTGTTGTAAGTCCCAGGACCTCACGGTTGACCTGTTGGGCCTTGCTGCAACATGAACAGGTGTCACGTGTGAGCACACAGTAATATTAGAGGGTGTATACATAGCTGCAAATGCTGGATTAGCATACTAGCCTGGTACAGCAGTTGCCAATGCTAAGCTACACGTTGATATGACTATCATGCATGTGCTACTCTGTCACACTCATGGTTATATAGCTGTATGCGCTACTCCCCCAAACAGCCATTGTCCACACTACTGTACAGAACACAGATAACATGGTTCAGATGTTTGACATTTAATGCTGAGCTACATATATCACAGTTATGTCCCACTGCACACAGCAACACACTGATTTGTCTATGGCAGTAGTTATGCAGGGCATCTGTGTATAGATACGTACTGCTGCCACATATTAATGTTTCAAAGTATGTAGAGTACTCTTCAAATACATCTACTACATGCCAGTAAATACATATCTGTTACATACCTTTCCTTTGTATGTGTTCATAGTTTTCAGTTTGCTGTGTCTTTGGCTTTATTTTATTGTTTTTTTTTTTTTTTTTTTTTTTTTTAATTAATTAATTTATTTTTTTTTGTTTAATTTTTTTCCCCACTGGTGTGGGTGGGGGGTCTCTCTCTCTCTCTCTCTCTCTCTCTCTCCGTATCTGTCTCTGTCTCTCTCTCTCTCAGCATCTGCAATGGGATGATTGCATGTGTGACCAGCAAGTACAGCCTGCTTTCATAGGTATCTGCACATGTGCATGTGATGGCCTCTGCACCCATTGGTGGCCACCATTTGGTAACTGCATGCAGCCTGCTGTGTGGTAATTGCAGAACTCACTGTCATAGCAATCCAATGCTATAAATTGCTATGTCAGGTAGGCATAGCCCTTTCAGCTTTCCAAAGTGGGGCCCATGCTTGTTTGCTGTGGACACCGTTGTGTAAGTCAGAAGGTTGGTATAGTTCTTATATCTGAAGCTAGGGGTGTAGCCAGTGATTTAAATGTTGTATTCAGACCTGAATGTTGCCACTTCCACTACACAGTTGTCAGTGTAGAAT
This sequence comes from Protopterus annectens, assembly GCF_019279795.1. Lineage (NCBI taxonomy): Eukaryota > Metazoa > Chordata > Ceratodontiformes > Protopteridae > Protopterus > Protopterus annectens. The sequence goes on along the minus strand of NC_056739.1, from coordinate 1,889,712,453 downwards.
TGTACTCACCCCTACATATGCTAAAACAAGATACATGGGAGAATGTAGTTTCTTTTCTACTTATACAATTAACTGCCATACAAAAGTAGTTATTGAGATGTATTCATTTGGCACATGAACTGTTTGTGAACTGCTATACTGTGAATATTAATTTACTCACTTTTGAACAGTTTGTGCTTTTTTAGTATTGACATTAGCACAGGCTGCTCATGAAAACTGGACAAATTTCAGTACTGAGTATGCCTACCTACATCCTTGGTAGACCCTGAACACACAGGTATATTGTACATTTGAGTAGGGGTGCAGAAGGAGAGAGAGCATTATGTACTAATGTGTGAACTTTATCTTGCTGGACTTAAAGGGTTGCTGTGTACCTGTTAGTTTACCAAGGCAAGTAGTCAGTCTGTGTAGCTCCCAACTGTGGACCTATCCAGATAGTAGCCAGAGGTTAGCCTGTTATTCTTTGTCTGTGCACCACACTGGTCTTTTCAGCACTAGAACAATGGCATTGTCACAGTTGGTTGCTACCAGTACATGGCTACATCCCTTGATATTTCAGTGTTGTACTCCTACATAAGGCTATGCTTCTGGAACTCCTTTCAAAGCTATTTGCACAGTGTGTAACAGCAGAATAGCTGATATGCATGTGTGTTTCTGCCTCTGCCAGGCCTCTCAAACACTCAGGTACATATTTGAACAGACTCAGGGAAAAGTAGGTAGAAGTGAGGTACACCTTTAAAATATTAGAGACATTAAGTTGAGACTTTGAGAGAACCAGAGCATATGGATTAATACACATTTCCTGAAGTACAAGCAGTGTCTAACTCATATTTATTGTCATTATTCATTAAGTGTAATTCCCCACCTTTCTGCTTAACGTCAGTACCTTTCAGATGGATTCAGAGGGACACAGCTAAAACCTGTCTCAAAATCAGGGACATGCCTGGAAATTAGTCACAGTTTGGAAGTATGGCCTCTGCCATAATCAGATATGCCAGTGTTTGTCCTGCCATGATACTGTGTGGAGGTTTTAAAGTGCTGCTGTAACATTATTTCCTGCTAGAATGGCTGGTTCTCTTTTCACAGTTATGTAATGCAATTCCACAAGAACTGCTGGTAAAGATCCACAGAACAGGATTTGTGTTATGGCATTCCTATTTGTCCTTTACATTCACTCATTCTGATGCATGATATATTTATTTCTGCACTAATCTCTTGTATGTTTACCATGGCTTAGTGGTACTTCATGCAGTCTAGTGTGTCCAAGGTCCGGGGTTCCAGAATGAGAGAGGTGTTTTATGTTGCTGCTGAGCAGAACAAGGGCCCTGACATACAGAGTGACTAAGGCAGTTGTAAGCGGGTTTGTGCAGGTTTGCGCGATGCTTAGCTAAGTTCTCACAAGCGCGCACAGGCGCACACTCGCGCAAACCCACTAACTACTGCTTAAAAGTGCTTACTTCTGCTAACCCCCATGCTCATTTCTTTGAAAGAAAAGAAAATGGGGAGATAGGAAAGTGGTGCAAACGGGGCACAAAGAGGGGAAGACAGTAGGGAAAACAGCTCGGGATGTGCAGGACGGGTGTAGGGAAGGCCCATAGCTGCCCATTTCTTTAACAGCAACAGCTGTGCATGTGCAATAAATTTGGAGGGAAATATGAAACCTTCAACCCCTGTGAGAGGGGTGAAGACAACAAAGTATGTTGTACTGCCAATTAAATATCAGTTTATGTGTCCAGCGTATATGTGTGCAAAATGGGCAGCTATGTATGGGGTGTAATTTTTTTTGGAGAAGATTGCACTTTTTTTCTTTTTTTTCAGGTGAGAGTGGAATGTGGGGTAGGGGAAGTAGGTATATTTGGGGAGGTAGGTTGGAGAGGGTAAACAGACAAGACAAACAAGATGCATACAGGGGCAGAATATGACACATGTGGTGGGTGAACGCCATTGACGGGGAAGGATGTTTGGAGATCGCAAGCCCATGAGCCCACAGATGGCAACAGTGGAACTGAAATCCCCACCTATGGGCAGTCATCACTGCTCCTTCACAGCCCAGAGAGTGGCTTTGCTGGGGGCTGTGTAGGAGGGGCAGGCTCACCCGTGAGTCACGCCACTCGTGCCTCAAGCTGGCGTAAATGATCAACAACAGAACGCTCAATCTCACTATACACCACAGCCCGGACTGTTCAGACGGTGACAGGTGGCCCTCCTCCACCCATGTTTGCACAGGGGGGATGAGCCACATCCCCTGCAGTGCTTACACCCAAAGGTGGCACAGGGCCAATGGAGGAGGAGGTCCCAGGCTGGGCACAGGACCTGCTGGTGCCATCATCAGCTGAGGTGGGACAGGTGGGTTCACTGGCACCAGCCTTCCCATACGTTCTATGTTTAGGAGGATTTAATGAAATATGGGTTAGTAACAGTCAACAGCATTCCCAATTCTTATAACAGCGTGCAGGAGTATTCCCATTAATCCAACACACCAGAGTTCTAAAACTTGGACAGCAAGCATGACACATGCATATGTGGGACAACAGTGGACATTACAACAGCATGCAAGTTTAATTGAAGGCAACAGGCCACCAATATTGTGGTATTTGGACAGGGCACATGGATCGAAATAAATGCAGATATTTATAAACCAATAGGACATATGTCCCAACAAATGTTTTGAGATTACACATACCCATTGAGGTGTGGAATTGCATTTTTATGCACATACAGTAGGGTGGAAAATGATAGCTCCATTAACAACTTATATATCCTTCTAGTTTACACTATATTCCTATAGACTGCAGTTATATGTCCCCTACATGTATTATTACACTACACAATTGTCCTTAGATCATGTAATGGGTTTTGCTAGGTCTTTATATACATGGGCTGTATCTGACATAGAAACTGTCCAGGATGCAGATGTTACTGCTACATATTTTGTGAGTTGCTCAGACACACTACTGCTGAGATGGTACACTGACAGCTCTACTTTCATATACTTATCTAGATATGTTTAGGTGAAATTATCAGTTATATGTTAACAGCTCCCTACATTTCTGTCAGCACAATGACATTTATGGGGAACACAATACCAAGCTACGCATGTGCCAGATTTACCTGTGCATGCTGGGCATGAACCAACAGTTGAGGACTGTGAATATGCTTAAAAGCTACTGGCACTCCCCTCATCCACTTTATATGGGCCTACCCAACTGTGTGTTAACAGCAACAGTACTATTTCTATAATGCAAGAGTACTACAACATATCAAAGTAAATGACACAGACACACTCCAGGAATTATACCTTTATTAAAGAATTAAAACACTTTTCTAGAGGCTCTCTCATTTATTTTATATGACAGTACATGCAGAATAATTATTAGAGAATTATTATACCTTTATTTATTGTGTTTAAATACTTTTTTTCAGGCTTTCTCATTTATTTTACATAACAGTAGAAGCAAAATACTTACTAACCTGCTTGGTGGCGTAGCCTTAGCAGCCTATCTGCATAGACTTGCTGATTCGCAGCACGGACACCTGCAACTGTGAAATAATTGAAGTAATATTGAGACATACCTATCCATAGTATGCACTAGAATAGCAATTCTTACATACTTAATTCCATGGCTACTTACTCAGTAGTGGGGTATTTGGCATCCCATGGGCCTCCTGGATCCACTGGTCCAGTTGATCTGCCTTGCGTCTTTCCAGGTCTGTGTGGTGGTGTCTGACCTGCTCACCAGTCCGAGGGACACCTGTGGCACTGGTGAGTTCATGAGCTAGACCGTCCCAGGCTTCCGCTTTGTATTGGGTGCCCTAGTACTGGCCCCACAGGAGTCTCTCCTATTGATTGTGGACAAGGAGCCAAACCATAACTTTTGACTACTCAATGCCCCAACGTTGCGCTCGAAAATGAGAGCCCTCTCCAGCACCGGCCATTGCTGCCTGCAGATGGGAGCTACAACCAGATATGGCTAGTATTCCCACCTGTGGAGCTTAAATATGCATCATTTCCCACAATTATTTGTGATTGGCCAGTTTTGAAAAAACGCAGCTGAAGGTACACCTGCTTAGCAATGGGTAAACTTACATTGATTTGTATGTGTAAGTTCTAGTTCAGAGTCTGCCTGTACTGCCACATTGTCTGCATACAGCAGCAGCTTTGTTGCTCTATCCCCTCCATCCTGTTTACTAATGTAGTCCATCACCAGTATGAACAGCAGTGGGCTCAGAGCTGAACCCTGATGTACACCCACACCCACTGGGAACCCATCTGTGAGGCCGAACACTGTCTGTACTTGAGTCCTTATACATAGCCTGCACTAATTCTACTAATGCTTCTGGGACTTCAAACCATTGCAGTACTGCCCAGATCAGCTTTCTTGGGACCTTGTCATATGCTTTCTCCAAGTCTAGAAATGCCCAGTTGTACTCTCTCCTCATCTCTAGCTTCTCTCAAGTATCTGTCTCAATGCAAACATCGGGTCAGTTGTGCTGCATCCTGATTTGAATCCAAACTATTCCTCATCTCCCATCTTACATTCTACAACTCTGCGTATCCATTTATCAATCACCCTCTCCAGAACTTTCATGCAATGTGATAGGAGTTTGATGCCTCTGTACTGCCACAGTTGTGGATGCCCCCTTTGTTCTTGTACACTGGCACGTGTATGCTTATTCTCCAGTCATCTGGGATACGCCTTTCTCTCCACACTGCTATTAGTACCCTCAAGAGCCATTTCTCCCCTATCTCACCCAGCATCTTTATCATATCTGCTGTGACCTCATCTGAGCCCACTGCTCTCCCTGACTTCATCTTCCTTATTGCTGTTCTTACTTCTTCTAGGGTGGACTCCTCTTCTTTTCTCATTGTAGGCAGACTGATGACAAAACAAAAAAAAATAATTCTCAAGAGAATTGAGTCCGCAGCTTCCACACTTGAATGTGCCATTATAGTATATTAGAAAGCAGTCAGGGGTCATAAAACACATATATCAGGGAAAGATAGCACTTGTGCAGACAGATGGAAAAAAATGCAAAACAGTCCTCTAGAGAGCTGAGCCCATAATTATGGCACTTGAATGGTTTACAACTGTGCATTAACAAGGGAGATCACTGCAGCAGTCAGACTGGAAAGGGATTATAAAGCATGTATATTCTGGAAATGTACTATTTGTGCAGACTGCAAACAGCAAAGTTATAAAACAACAAACAACCCCCAGGGGATCTGAAACTCCCACCCAGTGGTAGTGATACATATAGATTGTATAAGTGCACTAATGACACTATCTGTACTTTATTTCAGATGTGTATGCACAGAGAGACTCAGCTCATTTGCATGACTGATTATTTTAAGCTAAGGATTTTCCTTAATTTTCTGCAAAGGACATGGAGAGTCATTTCCCTGTGATTACTACTAACCATCACCTTTGATTTCTGTTTGTGCAACATATGACTACAGAAAGATGTCTGAATTATATGCTCATTCTTGGCATGTGTGTAATGTGTCTATTTTCTGACCATGACATAGTTTAGAAGTGGAAGTATAGCACAAATTGAGATGAAAAGGTGAAGCAAACAGAGGGTATAACACAAGGTGAGCTATTACGGAATGAACAGGTTGGAGGTGTGCTATGAGCCCAAATCTCCCAAAATCCTAGCTCAGCAATGGCAGAAGAATCCAGAAATATATTGTTAGAAAGTGCCAACTTCACCACACAATATACATATTCATCATAAGATTGTTTACTGTGAGGGAACATGAGCACATAATAGCATAAAAGAGAAATACATACAAATGAAATGAAACACTTGCCTGTATCATTCTCATATTTTGCAGCAGTGTATTAGCAATGCATGCCATAGAAGCACTTGTTTAAAAGTGAGTGTAAAACACATTTCATGGGAATGGAACACAAGATAGCAGGACAATAAAAATATACCTACCTGGGATTTAACCCCTGCCTTTTTGCTAAATATATGCTATAAAAATAGGGCATTAGTCTGGTAGTTAGCACAGAAGATTAAGTTGCTGTTAACAAGCTGCTTCCTGTCATCTTGTAGTACAAGGTTTGATTCCCTCAGCCTCCATTGCCTACTCGTGTGACTCAGAGGATGTCATTTAACCAGACAACACTCTTGGGATGAGTCTGAAATAGGACCAAGGAGATCAGTGCTCTATACTGATCAAAATGCAAACAGAATAGAAAGAAGTAATTGAGAACATATTTTCTGGGAGTGTAATGAGTTGATGGACTTTAAAGATTCCCTGCATACTACTCTGTCAGAGATACCGGCTGAGCAAATTGGTGTTACTAAGGAAATCATTTTTTGAGCTATGATACAGAATCAGAATTGCCTAGACACAGTAAGGCCTTGTTGAGAGAAATTATGGTGGCTGCAAAATAGTAAGTTCTAGAAAATGGAAATCAAAGACTGAACCAGCTGTACTAGAGTACTAAATATAGTAACAGTATAAAACAACTGGAAATGGGATCTTTAGAAAAGGGTAGCAAATTACATAGAAAAGAATGGGAATTGTGGGAACAATACATGCAAAGGAGGAACAAGGTTTAAAAGAAGGTAGGATTTGAATGAACTATGTAATGGTTAACTGAGAATAACTGGAGAGATTATAAGTGATGTATAATGTTTGCAAATATAATTATGTCAATATGGTTTGTTTTCATTTGTATAAATGTATGATTGCCTATGTAATATATGATAATTTAATAAAGATGTTTCTTGTTTAAAAAATATACAAATAGAATAAATAAAAATAAGTTACATGTGAAGCCGCAAAAGAACATACAAGTAAAGTTGTTTAAATACATACATTTCAGGGAAATATTAGAGCAGAGCTGAATACTAAAACTATACAGTGGAGACACTACATAAGTAAACTGAGGTGTGGAAGCTCTCACACACTCATATCATGTTTAGCTATATTTTGTTTGCATGAACATTATTAGCATGCAGTAATGATTTTTCATTAGCAAGGTAAAAGGTTGACCTCAATGGAATTGAACCCCTGCTTGCCTAATTTGCACTCTCTTGACCTGTGTGCTAGCTACTGACACCATAGAAAGTCTTCTATAGTAGTGGTTAGAAAGCATGCATTTGAAGGGATGTTATCAACAGTGTGTGAGACTTAAAACAAGCAGTGTTAGAGTACATCATTCCAGAATCAAAACTCTCAACTCATTTTATGCATCTCCATCAAAACTGCCACACCCAAGTAGTATACATTACTTAAAATATGTTTACTAAGTTATTATTGAATAACACACATAGATTTTAACACTAATAAAAATGTACATTTTGTTGGATTTGATGCTCTATCTGCCAGATTTATTCTCATTCGACTTGTGTAGAAGCTACTGATGCCAAAGACAAAGTTACACATCAGTTCTCAGAAGATACACATTTGAAAGCAGTGTTGCAGCCAGTGAGGAAGACTTTAAAGTGAGCAGTGTTAAACAGAGTACAGTAATCACTGGATCAAAACCCTCCACAACTTTACTGACAAGTTAAACATCACATCATAAGTACAATGAGCCATGGAAGCTTTTACAGTTAAACTAATAATGTCAACTTATGCTTATATCATTATTGCTTTCTGTCATACCTTAAGGGTAAACTCACTCGCCAAAAGAATTTTATCTCTTTTTGCCATAAAAGAAGAACTTTCATTTACCATTTTCTATGTATGGATAGTAAAGTTGCTATCTGCCAACTGTGACACAACTCGAGTAAAGAAAAAGGATATTTGTTTTATGCCATCTTTAGGCAAGCACTGTGGCATAACAGCTGTCCGATACAAGCTAAGCATCACTAGAACAGAACCCCTACTAGTCTAAGTGATTTGTTCTAGATCACAGCAATATCCCATGATGACACAGAAGAATTTATATTTTACAAGTCTGACAACTCATAGCTGAAAGAACTCTTGAAAAGGGAAGTCACACGTGATGAAATGGGGATCGAACAGCACTGAGATGGGTGACAGGGAAAGATAAATCTCAATGAATTTGCACCCCATAGTCTTTAATGTTATATTTTTCATAGCAGTGCATTATCCAGGTTTCCAACTATGGCTGTATGTATGGGGTCATATGCTCATAGGTAGAAAAGTTCATAGAAGGTTACTAGGCTAACGGCTGTAGAGCCCTTACGATCCTAGCCATATTAATCCTGAATTGCCCCAATTGTCTGTGGTTAGATGAGTGAAGTTGGCAGAGGTAAGTGTCTGTGGTAGTTAATACTGACTTCCTCTGTCCAGGAGGGACATAGACACCACCTCAGGAGTTCATAAGTTCATAGGTTGCTACCAGGCTATCGGCTCTAGGGCCTATACAAGCCTAACCATAACAATTCCCTGGCTATTTCTTCCCACAATATTTACTTCCCTGGACCCCTGTCTAGCAGGGTGACTGATGTGATCCCCGGGGTAAATTTCCTATCTTCCATCCAGTCATCAAGGTTCCTTTTGAAGAGGGTCAAGGAGGCTCTCTGCTTGACATGTATGGGCAGTCTATTCTGGAGTATGGGGAGTCTCTGGGTCAGGAACCAATCCCTCCAGCATGTTTAGTTCATTGTGATGACAAGGTTTAGGTCCTTGGGGCATGTGGCTCTGATGGATTGGGATTTATTTAAGTGTAGCATGTCCAGCAGCTCTGGGTTTGACATGGCCTTGTATGTTAAGTAGAGATCGTCTCTGAGTAGACGATATGCAACAGAGTATAGCTGGAGTTTTTTTAGTCGGTCAGCATAGGGCATTTGCTTTAGGCCTGTGATTCTTTTAGTGAGGTGTTTCTGTGGCTATTCCAGCTGTTGCAGATGTCTTGTGAGGTACATACCAAATGGGGCATTGCACTCTATGATGGGTCTATTGAGGGATGAGTACAGTGGGGCAATGACCTCCTTTTTTCCGGATAAAAAGCCCTTAGTGATGAGGTGTGCCACACAGAAGGATTTTCAGACTGTTGTGGTGATGTGGTTATCAAAGGTGAGACCACTATCCACCTGTGTTCCTAAGTCTCTCATCACACTTTTGGTGGTTACTGTACTGCCACCTATGTGGTAATTCATGGGTACATATTTTTTCCCAAAGGGGATAACTATACACTTCTTGGCATTGAGCTTGAGCCCATAGCTCTGGCACCAAGCATCTGTTTCTGTAAGGCCCTTTTGTAGAATATCCACATCATTTGGGGATTCAATAATGGATCCCAGTTTGCAGTCATCTACAAACTTTGTTAGCCAGAGTCCCTCAAGAGCGGTCCCAGGACTGAACCCTGAGGTACTCCACTTGTCACTTGTCTGTAGATGGATTTGAAGTTGGCTACTATTACAGTGTGCGTTCTGTCAGTAAGCCAGTTGGCAACCCATCAAGTGACATAGGGATTTATGCCCAGCTTAGTAAGTCTATCTATGATTCCAGAGTGGGGGATGGTGTCAAAGGCCTTGGCAAGGTCTAGATAGGCTGTGTGGACTGCCTTACCTTTGTCCATGGTTCTGGAGACTGATTTGAAAAAGTCAATCACATTCAGGAGACATGATCAGCCCTTCACGAATCCAAACTGGGTGGGATCCAGTGTTTGAAGGTTGCCAATGTCTTTGTTTATAAGTTCCATGATAATACATTCCATGGCCTTGCAAATCAGGCTCGTCAGACTGATGGGATGGTAGTTCCCAGGATCCAAGGTGGATCCCCCCTTGTCGAGTGAGATAACTGTAGCTGTGCACTACTCATTGAGCATGAAGCCTGAGGTGAGGCTATGATTAAACATGACACTTAGGTGAGGTGCCAGTTCATTTTTGTAGTTCATGTAGTACACAGCCTGGGATGTCGTCTGGTCTCATGGATGCTGTATTCTTAGCTTTGGAGAGTGTGTGTTTTACCTGTGTGGCCATGATAACCAGAATTTGGCAATCTTTCTGTAGTGAGATGGGCCCTTTAGGGGGTGAGAGGGGGGTGTAGTTGGCACTGAATCGATCTGCCAGGATATTGGCAATGTCTTTGGGATCAGTATATTTAATGCCTTTCTGTTGTAGCTCAGATCAGATCTGAGCATTGTCATTTAGATTCTTGATATAGCTATAGAATGCCTTGTGGTTGTCTTTGGAATCATTGGCAATTTTATTTTCATAACTAGCTTTGGAGGATTTTATGAGGGATCTCAGCTTCTTACTGAGGCTGGTAAGGAAGTTTTTTGCATCCTGGGATTTTCCTCTTTTCTGCAACAGTTTCTTCCTTCTGTTGTATAGATTGTTTATGACAGGGGACCACCAGATTGGCTTCCTTTTTTTGGAGGAGAGGGTCTTGGTTCTATTTGGGATGGCACAATTCATGCAAGAGTGGATGTGCTCGTACAGTGCTTTAGTGTAGGATTCGGCAGTCGAACTTTCAGTTCCCATCTGCATGGGTGTCATGAAGTTTGTCACTTCTGACTTGAGTAGCATGAAGTTGGCCTTGGAGAAGTTTTTTACAGATGCTTCCTTACTGGGGGTGGGGGGTGGGGGTGGGATGTGGATGTCAAAGGTGATTAGCTTATGGTCAGACCTAACCATCGAGGGGGTGATCACTGGTGTGGAGCATCGATTTTCCATGTTAGTAATGACCAGATCCAGGATATCTGAGCCCCTGGTGGGACTATGGATTAGTTGATCCAGGGCATTGGAATTTCTGAATTCCAAGAACCGTTGGGCAAAGCTGTTGGTACACAAGTAGTTTTCCCAGTTAATGGCAGGGTAGTTGAAATCACCCAGTATTATAGTGTTTGGTTGTATCTTAATATTTTCTAGTATGTTTAGAAAGGTGTAGTGAGAATATTGGGCATGGTGGGGGATCTGTAGCAAGCTACAGTTTGGATTGCAGTCTTTCCTAGTGTTAGTTGCACCTGGAGAATTTTAGATGCATTGTGTTGGGCAACTAGCCTGGAGGTATGAATATCCTTGGTGAATATGGACACTCCTCCAACTTTAGTGTTTCTGTCCTAGTTTGCTGGCTGAAAAGTGTGGTAAGAGTTGTAGCCTGGTATTGCAGGGGTGCTGTCTGGAGCCTTGAACTAGGTCTCAGTTACTGCACAGATATCGATGTTCTCCATGTTTAGGAGTGCCTCGAGAGAGTGCATTTTGAGGTTAAGACTTCTACCATTAAGTAGCATTACATTCAGATTGTACCTGTTATGGTGGTGGTTTTGTCCTTTGAGCCCTGCCTAAAAAAAGCACTATAGGGGTGGCAAGAGCCTTAGCCAGTAACCTGAATCCCAGGGGTGACAAGTGTAGACCATCTCTGGCAAAGCATCATAGTTTGTCAATCATGTCATCCCAGGCAGACAGATACTGGATCCCCTTTGAATGACAACAGAAGCATAGACAATTTTTGAAGTCAATAATTTTGTCCTTATACTGTGGCATCATTCTGGGTGAAAGCAGGATGCTACTCAGGGCTAAGGTCATACCTGCCTGGGCCACATGATCCGAGAGCTCTCCCATGTCTCTTTTCATGTAGTCCAGGAAGGTACGTCTCAAGTCATTCACTCCAACATGGACAATGACAGAGTCGTATTTGTACTTGTTGTGAAGTGACTTGAGTGCATGCATTATGTGGTGGATCCTGGCACCCGACAGACAGCTGACTGTAATTTTCTCCTTGTTCAGCTTGGTTAGTGGGACATCAGTGTGCCTGACTATAGAGTCACCTATGACTAAAGTGTTGGGTACATTGTCTTGCCTTAGGTGCTGTTGTTGGGTGGCACACTGGTGTTGTGAGCTATGTGATACTTTGGTTGTGATTAGTGTCTGTTTGCATTTCAGCTTCAGAGGTCCTTGTTGCATGGACAGATTAATGTTAAGGGCCTCCACATATGTAGGTTTAGTGTTGCTAAGAGTGGGTGTTGGTAGTGAGGGTTTTGAAGGGCTATGTGTTGCTTGAGGTGTAGTGTGGGTGTTAACCTTCTCCTCTTGATTGTCTAGCACAATCTTGGCTGGAGAGAGCTTTGCTTCCAGTTTGGCTATGTAAGTGCATCTCTCACAGGTTGTAGTTTTGGGTGGTATGAGGACAGGGTTGTCTTTGTACATGAGGCAATTGCTGCATTGAGCCCAGTATGCCCAGATTCACCAGGTGGACAGGAGAAATCACTGGAAGCTGACCATTGGACATGCCTGGTTACTTGCTTTATTTATTTATTTTTTTTATTGTAAAGTACAAGAGCTGTTTTCTCTTACATTGGCAAGGTACTTTGCAATTATTGGCTGTTTAGTGCTTATGATTAGTTTCTCCTTATTAACAAGGATAGTTGAATGTTTGTATCAGTGTAAGGCTTCCTAGTGCTTTCCAGCAGGTTTTAGACCAAGTGCTAGTCACAGGGACTCCAACCAGAAAGAGTCAGGAATCAATGCACTCTGCTCCTATTCTCACCAGGATCAGAATATAAGCACAGATTCCAAGCTGTCACCTATAAAGCAGTTATTAAGATTTCTGGTGATCAGCAGTCTCCAGGAAATAATGTAACTGCACTCCTTCTCTCACCAGGAGAAAACAGAAGCACTAATCCCAAGATGACTACTGAGAGGCAGAATATGGCCTCTCCTATTACTAGTGGTCTTGCAATAGATGCTTAAAGGTAAGATGAAAAAAATGGTTTTATCCTAAACACTGCAGTGTGCACTAGAGGAGTTAGATGTGAAAGTAGGTAACTTAAGTTTTACCTGTCTAAAAAGTTACGTTTTAGTGGAGAGTCACTATTTTTAAAACCGCAAGATAGATTGAAAAGGGGTGGTCACTTTTGTATTATGGTACTATGGAATACAGTAGGATGGCCAAAAAATTTAAATAATTGAAGGGGAGTGAATTTGCTGTCACCCATCCATTGATCTAGGTTGCATTTAAAGATGAGCATAAAGGTGCTCTGTTTCACATGAATTGGAAGCTTGACCGAGAGAAGTGGCAGTTTCCGGATGATGGATCTATCTCTCTAGCATGTCCTGTTCATGTCAAAGGCTAGGTTAAAATACCTGGAGAAAGTGATCCTCATGCAGTTTGATTTACAAATGTGTAGCATTTCCATCAGCGCTGGGTCAGAGACTGCCCTGTAAGCCAGGTGCAAGTCACCCCTTGGCAACCTGTAGGAGACAGTGAACCATATCAGGTAAATATACACTATTTGCAGACTGATATCAATAAAAATTATTGTTCTCATTCTCCACAGTAGTGTATTATTAGATTAATCCAATGAAGCTGTCATGTGTCCGGGAGTGTGCAACAAATGACTTATAAGTGAAATGTAGAACATTTGCGCTTACAGTACAATGCAACCAACATTGCAGTATAATATCCCACCATCCACATTGCTAAAGTAGTTGTCATTCATAAATTTGATTGACTGTATTTGATTAACAGTGTTGTATATTTCTTTTTGACAACCATCCATGCTTGGTATAGTGGCTACGGTGATGGCAAAATCTTTGAATAGCCCAAGGAATTTTCTTCTGTTTGGCCATAGGACAAGTACTGCCATTCTTCTCTGGTTACATATGGACATCCGTGTTGCTGTCTGCCGACTGTTGCATACAATATGATTATAGAACGTTTTTTTTTATATTTTCCGAAGTCCTTTCTGGGTATGTGTATTGTATTTGCCTAAAAGTTACAAATGTGCAGGATGAAGGCCTGTTATGTTCAAAGAAAAGCCTCTATGCGTCTGAACCCATGATAGCTACTGCCATATCCTCCACACTACTGCATTACCTAGGGAAGCCACTGAAGACGTAAGACTGCACAGAGCTAATGAGGCACACAAAGTAGGGAAATGTGCATTTGCAGACTGCAAGCACAACATTGCAGAACAACATACAATACTCCAGTATGTTACTCCCCCTTGAAAAAAGTGATCTGTTTCCAGATAAATAGTACAATAGTTATACTGAATCAGTGAAGGATATAACATTAAAGCATTACCTATAATGTTGTTTTTCATTATATTATCAACTTACTACAGAACAATGCAACAGAAATGCATATACATTTTGTTTGAAAACTGCAAAAGTCATGAACATTATTTCCATATTGATGATAGGAATGTCCACCATTTCATAGAACTTTCTGACAACTGGCTTAGAGGATTAAGCAGCTGTTAACAAGCTGTTTCCTGTCATCCAGTGGTGCAAAGTTTGAGTCCCTCAGCCTCCACTGTGTAATTGTATGACTCTGACTAAGTCATTTAACCAGACACTGCTCCAGAGATGAGTCTGAAAATGGTCCATGGAGATCAGTGTTATAAACAGAAAACAAATATAAATAAATAATGTTTCATTCCATTGTCATATGACAGCATAAAAAAATTACACAATAATAGATCTGATAGATGGCTATGTCACTGACATTCCCTAAGTGAGGCATGGGTGCCAGAACCTTAGAGCGAGGAGGAAGGGGCACCCTCCTTTTGCATCCAACTTATATATACTAACTCCAAGATCGCACTACAGTGAAGGAAAGTGTAAATTTCCTGATCCCAACTATAGTGTGATCTCTGTTCAGATGCATGAATACATGAGCAAATGGGCAGCATAACCCAGTCCCATAGTTTAATTTCTACTTTAGTCAAAATGGTGTCAATTTTTTTTCATTATTATAATTGGATTAGGATCCGATAGCTCACACTGTTGTGCTTTGCCTCTGCTGCTGCTTGGCTTCCTTGACTAACTTCCACTTGTTGGGGGTGGGGTTCAACTTCAAATTCTGAGGACTGGGCTATACTGCAACTGCAAGCACCTGACCGCACCAAGTAGGTGCATTGGTCTGCCAACCCCTGCCTGACTAAATTAATAGCTGAGCAGCAGGTCACAGGTGTAAACATTGCCAGTTAAACCCATTTTGTTCATTCTGTGACCTTAGGGGCTCCTGCACTTTTTCCTCTGCTTCTGCTTGCTATATAATCACCTGCTGGCTAGACCTCCTTCCATTCCTCAATCAGTTGAGAGTGATTGAAGTTTGTTGTTTCTTTCTTTAATGTTGAAGAAGAGTAAAAGAGTTTGAACTGAACAACTTAACAAGAATTGAAGTCCATTGCTGTCAGTGCTGTGGTGGTGGTATGTTAAATATATTACTGTCTTCGACTTCTTCCAGACAGTTGCAGCCTCTGCAGCCAGTATCTTATCAATTTTATCTTCTAGTTTTTTGTTTGGACTTTGGTAACTGGGCGGAAAAGGCACTAAGTGAGGGTTTTGACTTTTGGGTCTAAGGCAGTGAAGAGGTCGTTGGGGAAACGTTTTCATTTCAGTGTTTCTGCATACATAGAAAAGTACTGAAGGAGTCTTTGGGGAAAATGTTTAATGTTTGTGTTTGTGCATACATGGGTAAAGTACATAAGGGATCCTTGGGGGAAAGGATTCATTTTGATGTAATTTTATTTTTACTCTGCAGCCAGTATTTATCTATTTTATCTTCTATTTTTTGTTTGATAACTGGGCAGTAATGGCACTGGGTGAGGGTCTTGGGTCTAAGGTGGTGAAGAGGTCATTGGGGAAGCATTTTCATTTCAGTGCTTGACTGTGCATACATAGACAAAGTACTGAAGGGGTCATTGTGGAAAATGTTTAATTTTTGTGGTTGTGTATAACATACTTAGACAAAGTATGTAAGGGATCCTTGGGGGAAAGTATTCATTTTGATATAATTTTGTTTTTACTCTGCAGCCAGTATTTATCTATTTTATCTTCTATTTTTTGCTTGATAACTGGGTAGTAATGGCACTGAGTGAGGGTCTTGGGTCTAAGGCGGTGAAGAGGTCATTGGGGAAACATTTTCATTTCAGTGCTTGACTGTGCATACATAGACAAAAATGTTTATTTACTCTGCAGCCAGTATTTATCTATTTTATCTTCTATTTTTTGCTTGATAACTGGGTAGTAATGGCACTGAGTGGGGGTCTTGGGTCTAAAAACATTTTCATTTCAGTGCTTGACTGTGCATACATAGACAAAAATGTTTATTTTTTGCGCTTGTGCATACTATACTTGGACAAAGTACGTAAGGGATCCTTGGGGGAAAGTATTCATTTTGATATAATTTTGTTTTTACTCTGCAGCCAGTATTTATCTATTTTATCTTCTATTTTTTGCTTGATAACTGGGTAGTAATGGCACTGAGTGAGGGTCTTGGGTCTAAGGCGGTGAAGAGGTCATTGGGGAAGCATTTTCATTTCAGTGCTTGACTGTGCATACATAGACAAAGCACTGAAGGGGTCATTGTGGAAAATGTTTATTTTTTTGTGCTTGTGCATACTATACTTGGACCAAGTACGTAAGGGATCCTTGGGGGAAAGTATTCATTTTGTTATAATTTTGTTTTTACTTATACTGAAAAAGTCATTGGGGAAAATGTTTTATTTTTGTGCTTGTGCATACATGGAAAAGTCATTAAGGGAACCTTGGGGGAAATGATTCATTTTGATGTAATTTTGTGCTTGCTATGCATACAAACAGACTACTGAAAAAGTCTGTGGTGAAAAATGTTTAATTTTTGTGTTTGTGCATACATGGACAAAGTAATTAAGGGAACCTTGGGGAAATGATTCATTTTGATGTCATTTGATCCTTACATGCATACATGGACAGCCTATTAAACAGGTCATTCAGGAAAATGTTTCATTTTGGTGTTTTTGCATACATGGACAAACTGCTTAAGGGAACCTTGGAGAAATAATTCATGTTGATGTCATTTGCTTTTTGTGCATACATGGACTGACTACTAAGGGGGTGGTCATTAGGGGAACTGCTTCATTTTGGTGGTTGTGCATACATGGGAAACTACTGAAGCAGTCTTTGGGGGGATTTAACCCACAGCATATTATAGTTTTCATTTATTAGTTATTTCTTGAGTGTTTATGGTACTACTACATGGGTGTATAGATTTATGCTGGACTCTTTACTATTTGGAATCTATTTCTCAGAAGTCTAGGCAAAAGGAAAATGGCCTGTGGAACACGGGTATAACATGGCTAGCCTGGTAAAGGTCCGACCTATGGCCTTTGGTATAGTGACCTCCTATAAATCTGTGAACCCTTGATCTTATAACTTTGTTTGAATATTACTTGCAGATTGTTGATTGTTGGTTTGGGGGCCTTTTTGTAAGAATGCAGTGTGAAAAGAGAGCAGTGTATTATAATATGTTAGTAGTTATGCAAAGTTTTCTGTGTTGTGCACTTTTGTCTGTATTTTGTTGAACATTTCAGGGTTAGTGAACTTATTTCCAAGGAATTCAATCCATCCAAGTTGGAAACTTCTGGTAGAAGCCTTATTGTATTTTTACCTGATTGGCCCGAGGGATTAACTGTGTAAAAGTCTTTTATTCTTACTCCCATTTGGGCATTGTGCAAAGTCAGTTCCCTGTGCCTTGTGTCTGTGTGTGTATATATAAATATATGAGTGTGTATATATATACATATATATATATATATATATATATATATATATATATATATATATATATATATATATATATATGTGTGTGTGTGTGTGTGTGTGTGTGTGTGTGTGTGTGTATTGGTTAAAAATACAAGGTGGACATAAGTGCCCCTCTTGTCCTCTGCCCCCCCCCAGTCTTCAACAGCTTCTGGCACCTATGAAGTAAAGCATAACTTACTCATGCCACATCATGCTTCATAGAGAATGTGTCAATAAGATACATTTCAGGGAAACAAAACATAGTCAGGTATACTAATGAAGCTCTCAGATCAAGGGTGTAAAAAGATATTCTGTGAAAAGGGCTACAGTTGCAAACCGAGAAAAAAAAAAAACATCCTCTGTGGATCAGAATCCTCTCCCCAATGTATAGGAATTTACTTCTCACAGCTTTCATTTTTAAGCCATTTTTGGTCATGTGTGTGTGTGTGTGTGTGTGTGTGTGTGTGTGTGTGTGTGTGTGTGTGTGTGTGTGTGTGTGTGTGTGTGTGAGTGTTGTGTTTATTTTTGACCACAGTAAAGGATAGAAATAGAAGGCTAGGACAGATATAATGAGGGAAAACAGGCCAGGAATTATCAACATGGAGGTGAGACAGGGCCATATCTATCAGTCTTTTATCTAAATAATCTTGTTGTCTTAATTCCTTTAGAACTTTTGGGGGTGAATGAAATCATGACAGATATGACAAAATAACATACCTTCTAGGATGACCAGTTGAAGGTAATAATTTGTGTAGCTTGCTTAAACATGTTTGAAGTTGAGAGTTATGTGTGGGATGTAATTGTTTTGTGGAACAAGTACCCTTCTTTATCTTTAAGAGGGGGAACTTTAAGGAAGGAGATCAGGGATGTAAATGGTAGGTAAGTAAAGGAGGTTAGGTAGCAAGGAAAGAAAGACATTACAGACAGGGTGTGGGGT
The DNA here is from genome assembly GCF_019279795.1 of Protopterus annectens. Lineage (NCBI taxonomy): Eukaryota > Metazoa > Chordata > Ceratodontiformes > Protopteridae > Protopterus > Protopterus annectens. Next base: position 1,889,694,071 of record NC_056739.1, on the reverse strand, counting down.
GTAGGGGTAAAACACTGAGGGAGGAGGAAGACAATGGTGAAGGAAACATGAGACTAACATAGGGTAGACAATGATAATGGATGGCGTGTATAACATAAAATGAGTGTTATACACAAGCCCTCAGATTCTGCAAGCCTTGCACAGAGTGCAAGATTAGTGCAGGAGCTCCAGCAGGCAATATGTCTGCCATGCAATCCAGCGTGCACGAGCACTCCTGCACTAGTCTTGCATGGACTCAGCCCCTGTATGCAAATTACCCCATTTGCAGGAGAAATCCATGCAAATGAGGTGAATTTATGATCCAGCAAGATGGAAACCAGCCGTGCAGGACAAGTGTAATCTGAAGAAATGTACTCTGCCAGTAACAGAGTACATTTCTGCAAATTCCAAAATGGAGCCATGACAGCTGCAAATAAAGGGGGGATATCATTTAGAAAGTATGCCAATGGCCAAGAATAAGGCCACTGGCATGGAAAGCAGGTAAAAAACATAAAAAGTCAACTTTTATTCTTTCTTAGCCAATCTCGGCTGTTTAAGCGTAGGGCAGTGGCATGCAAATGGGATCAGGGGGAAAATAAGAAAATAAACCTAAAATAAGCATTCTAACTAAAATAAAAAATGTAAAGTGTAACTTGGGTGAACCACAAAACAATGGACCAAAATATCCAAGAGATGGACAATAAAGGCAGGCAACAAATAAACATAATGCTAGTGTACACAAAAATCTCCTAGAACAAAGAGAGGCTTTATGGCAGGTGAAACTCGGTGCAGACAAAAGACCAGGTTTGAATGAGGCCATTAATATTAAATGTTTTTTTTTAATATAGAAAACTTGGTCTCAATAAAAACACTGGTCAGATTAATTAAATGTTATTGGTATATGTGTAATATTTTATTTTCATAGATTTTGTGTTTAAGTAGGTACACTTTTTAGGTTAACTATTTTAGCATTAAGAGCATTTTCTTCTTTCGGCTTTTTCCCAGTTAGGGGTCGCCACAGCGGATCACCTTGTCTGCACATTGAATGGCAGTGGAGTTTTACGGTGTTGAGTTGCCAGCCCGGCGCCCAACCTTCCACAGAAGGCACACTCACATGCACACCTAGGGCCAATTTAGAGTGTCCAATCCACCTGCAGCATGTCTTTGGGATGTGGGAGGAAACCGGAGCACCCGGAGGAAACCCACGCGACCACAAGGAGGACATGCAGACTCCGCACAAAAGGCACCCCAGTCGAGGATTGAACCGGAGAATCTCTTGCTGTGAGGCGACAATGCTAACCACTGCACCACCATGGCCGCCCTAGCATTAAGAGCATTTTAATTTAGTTTAATTGACAGGAATTGTTGAATAATTGATTGTTGGTTGTTCATTTATTATTTATATGGAAACTGGTATTGTGTTTGAATTATGTTCTGAAGAAGTCTCACGACGAAAGCGGAAATAAAACTTTTGTGTACGCTAGCATTGTGTTTATTAGTTGCTTGCCTTTATTGACCATCTCTTGGATGTTTTGGTTCATTATAACTAAAATCACTATTCTGCCATTATAGTCAATGGTAGACAGAAGACAACATGGCCAGTGTATAGTGTTTGCTAAGGGGGGAGGCTCAGTGTGAGACATGTAACTATGCATTAGCAGGCAATCCTATGCAAATGAGGGGAATGATAGTGAATCCCAGATTTCCCCAGCATATTAGTCAGCTCCCAACAGTGTAAGAGCAGGAATAGCTTGGTGCAAGCCTAGGAGTTAGCTGATATCATAGGGGGGTGTCAGGCATACTGTAAGTGGATTGGAGCCCTGTTGTTCAGGTTTGCTCCTAGCTTAGCACAACTAGGCAAGAGGGTGGGTCTGAGTCTGCCTAGCACTCTTTACATTGCCTAAGCAGGTGTGCACACTGTGCATCGGGTTTTAAAGAGAAAAAAAAAGTAAACCAGGAAATTGCAGCTCTGTGCACATTTGAGCACTGTGTTTGTGCGGCGCGCCCCTGGGCTTAAACAGGAAGGCAATGGGAAGGGAAAACAGTATTAGGAAGTAAATCAAGGAGAACTAGTATAGCTGGCAGATGAAATGTATCAGAATCAGCCAATTACACAGGCAGCAGACCAGCCCTATTTTTCCCATACTCTACACCATCAGTGTATACAGGCAGGGAACCTTTAACAAACAAAACTACAAAATGATAGGGGCTGCAGCAGGCATCATACAACAACATGTGCAAGAGGCTGAGGGTGGTGAGGATGTGAATGCTGTCGACCAACCCACAGTGAGGAGACGGAGAAGGGTGTACAGACCCAGGGTAACCTACCAGGGGCTACACGAGCTGGATATAGTGGAGAACTATAGAGTGGACAAGGACCTCCTACAGCAGATTGTTGAGCTGTGCTGGCCAAGCCTGACACACCAAACTGACAGAGGGGAACCCATCCCACTGGATACCAAGGTATGTGTAGGCCTTAGAATACTAGCCACAGGTACCTCCCAAAGCTCAACTGGGGATATTATGGGGATCTCACAGGCATCAGCATCCAGAGTATTCCACCAGTTCCTGGATGCCATGTCAGCACATGCCTGTGAGCACGTATATTTCCTCAACACCCGTGAGGTGTTGGCTAGCAATATGCATCTCTTCCACCAAATAGCAGAATACCCTGAGGTAGTGGGTGCTATAGACTGCACGCACATGGTGACCAGGGTAGGGTCTACATTAACCGCAAGGGCTTCCCTCCATCAACTGCCAGGTTTTGTGAGATGCCCATGGCATTATAATGAATGTGTGTGCTGGCTGCCTTGGAAGCTATCATGATTCCCACATCTGGCATCTGACACAGCTGTACCAGAGATCTGCCAATGGGGACATCTCTTACGGTCACCTAGTGTGGGAAGCTGGTTATGCACTGGAGCCACGGCTGATGACACCCATCAGAAATGCACACACACCCAAAAAAGAACACCATAATGAGGCACACGTACAGACCAGACGTATAATAGAGCTTGTGTTTGGGATCCTCAATTCATGGTTCCAGTGCCTGGACACATTCGGTGGAGCCTTGCAGTACTCACCAGCTACATGTACTCAGATTGTTATGGTATGTGCCATGCTACACAATATGATCCTGTGGAAACATCTGCAGCAGGAACAACATGGGGCAGGGCCACATAGCCCCTCACCAGTGCCAAGGCCTGCACAGGCACAGAGTGACTCAGAGGAGGAACAACCTGAGCCTGCCCCAGTAGGCAGATGGAGGCGTGCCCAGTATGCCCTGGCCTTGGCAAAGAGGCAACACATAGCACATGCACTGACACAGTAAGGAACCAGGGAATGACACCTCTCTCTGACTCACACATACAGTAAAAGGGATGCCAAACACGACACTACCTGTGCTCAACCATGTATACAGAGTGTACTATGTACATCTGACATAGGCAGCCCTCCAGCACAATCCTCAGTACTGGCACACCCACAAGTTAAGCCAATCAACCTATCAATTGCTGAATGGAATAGAATGCGTCATTACCTGTATCTATGGTATGGATGTGAGCATGCAAGGGTATTGGGTGGGTGAATGGTATGCCAGCAGATAGTAGACATCCATAGTGGCACCATGATATCTGTAAAAAATACTGGAGTCACCATAGTAGCCAATACTATACAGGGTGACAAAACTCACTGCAGGAAATGTGCTGGGCATCATGTGTGTCCATATGACTCATACATGCCAGTCAGGGATGTTCACATACCCAATAATAGTGTCAGCCAGCAGGACAGGTGTAGACAAACACAAATAGAGGCTGTGCTATGGCCTCTGAATGATGCCTATGGGTAAACTCCCCCCCAGGCCTACACAGACAGACTACAGCAGGTCAGGCAGTGGGATGTTAGTTCTGAAGGGTAGGAAGTGAGACACTAATATGTAGGTCAACCAAAGCTAAGACCTGTAGTACACTGATATGCCTATAATCAGCATGATAGGTTAGACTACAGAATGAAATTGAGTACCTGACATACCAGTACAGTCATAACAAATGTGTACAAGTGCCAGGTGTGCCCCCCATCCTATATAGACATGTAGAGACAGTCAGGTGTGCCCCCCCAATCATATGTAGAAATGTAGAAACAGTTAGGTTTGTCCCCCCATTCCTGTGTAGAAATGTAGTAACAGTCAAGTGTGCCCCCCAATCCTGTGTAGAAATGTAGTAACAGTCAGGTGTGCCACCCAATCCTGTGTAGAAATGTAGTAACAGTCAAGTGTGCCCCCCCACTCCTACGTAGACATGTAGAAATAGTCAGGTGTGCCTCCCCAATCCTGTGTAGAAATGTAGTAACATGTATGTGTAGGTATAATAACAGTGGAGCACAGATGCCCAGAGGTGGCCAAGGTAGCAGGATAGGTTGTAGCATTTGCACAATATGCAGGTCTGTGTGTTAGGTTGGTGTGTGTTTCATATTGTGTGAGACGTGTCAGTAGGTATGCATGTTGAGGCAAGAGCTGGTGGCCATTGCCTACTACTGCTGATGACAGGGACATGCCCTCACAACTGCAGTGCAAAGACAATTCCCACCAGTATAACACATTTTAGCAGTAAGCCATTGTAAATGTATGGTGGTAATATGTGTCACCATCTGAAAGACTGACATGGTATGGCTGTTGGGCTAGATATACAAGCAGTACACAGGGGAGGTACCCCAGACATACAGCATATATTGTGTCACTGTGAAATGGAGACAACCTTGGAATTGTACATACAGGTATGCATCAGATTAACTGGTCCTATAACAAGGGATACTGGTGATGTCTGCCTGAACACTTCCAGATCACAAAGAAGGTAGGACTGATGTATTGTGAAAGAGCTGATGTACCTGCACATGCCAGCATACCTGGAATGCCCCATGCATATATGTGTGTCAGATGCAAGTAGTGTCCATAGCACACATGCACCCAGATCACACAAACACCACTCACATGTACCTCTCTGGTCATATCCCTGCTGTGGAGAATGGGTACAATATGATCTCACCTGTATATGGCAATAGTGGAAGAATGCAGCATGCAGTGCAGGTGTCCCATGCAGGTGTGTCCCTAGCTGTAGGTAGCACCCTGCCATCATCCACATCACCTGATCAAGACTGATAGAAGGTATTGGCATGAACACCTATCACACCTACCTTGTCACCCCAGGGGAATATACTGTATGGTGGCCTGAGACTGTAGGACTGACAGAATGCAATGGCCTGCCACATCTGGCCCACAGCAACACCTAATGGCCCACAGGTCTTTGCCAAAGGCCTGTGTCTCACACTTACTGCCAATGCATGTTATGTCATGGACATCCAAATAACAACATAACACACTCCACATAAGCATATGCAAGGCCATGTGGACAAACCACAGTAACATGTCCACCATGTCCCACTGCTTAAACTGTGGACCAACACTAACACACACCTGTGATGGGGTGATACCCTTAGGGAAAGTATCAGAGAATGTATGCATAATGTATGGAAGAGGCTGGAATAACAGAGGGGTGGGGAGTGGGAGCATGGGCAGCATGGAATGTGCAGGGTCCGACACCAAGCTGCACACACCATCTCTGGCTGCAAACACATAAATGGGTGGCTACACACCTGCCCGTACAACACAATAGGGGTAATGCTCTGACCCATGGCCACTGCCTCTGGGTAACCTGTGCAAATCAGTACAGCTGTGAGGCATTGCCACAGCAAGATAAGGCCATACTGTCATATTGATGGGTGTATAAGTATGGGATCCTCTGCCAGCACTGTATCGAGGTGCTGAACTGGATACACAGACCCAGCAGCACGTGTCTGCAGCTACCCCTTCAGAATAGCATAACTTACCATGAATAAGTGTCTGCCCAGAATACCGGACACAGCTGCAGTCACCCTTGTCCACCAAGACATCACTGTGAGCAATAATGTCCACCTGACAATTCATGAGGACAGAAAACATCAGAGTGTATAACAGTACACATGTCTGAATATCTCTGCTAACAGCAGTACCATGCAGCTGAAGCAGCACAGACACAATCACCTACAGTACACAACATCCCCTGCACAGTGTGGTGTCCCCATATTCCAAATGATTGAGGGATACCCTGCAGAAGCAGTTTGCTACTTGTAGGTGTACAACACAAATGTCTGCACTGGAGTACAAACTACCTGGAATCGATCCACGCATTCAGTACAGAAGGCCATAATGGGCATGCTCACACACTTAGAGAAATGAAGGCAATGTCAGACAACAACATACTGAAAGGTCATACTGGGATGCTCACATACTTAAACAAATGAAGCCCATGTCTACAAACAACAGTGGACCATACATATCTGGCATTTATTTACAGATGTTAGTGCATACACTCCTCAGTATGCACCAGTCATGCCTTGCACACACAGTGGATAGGAATACAGACACATATCCAAGGACAACACACTAAAATAAGGCAAAAGTAGACATATATAGACATATGGAAGAGAGTGACTGTGACAAGGAGCCATCCATTATTAGGCCTGTCCCACCCAGCAGACAGCCAAATGGCTACAACAACATGAGGTGTAAATGTCACTCACTGTCGACATTAGCCACCGGTCTCCATCAGCATTGCAGACTATGTGGTGCAAGTGCTAGCTGTGCAACATGACTGTACAAGGAAGTAGTCATCTAGCAGCTTTTTACATGTACCTGTGGACTATAACCCTGTGTGTGCCTGCATGTGGTGTATCAACTTCTAGATGAATGGGTTATGGCCCATGTGCACACACTGCCTGCCCCATAGCCTTACTATGACAAGCCTGCTGAGGTCATCCACTTTGAAATGCACCCTTGGGAAAGGTGTAGGCCAGTAATCTCTGTGGCACGACCAATAACTGCTTACTGCTGTAGTGTGATAAACTAGTTAGGTAGGAGTTCTAATCACAGACATGGTGTGTGTGTGTGTGTGTGTGTGTGTGTGTGTGTGTGTGTGTGTGTGTGTGTGTGTGTGTGTGTGTGTGTGTGTGTGTGTGTGTGTGTGTGTGTGTGTGTGTGTGTGTGTGTGTGTGTGTGTGTGTGTCTGTGTAGGGACCAATGCTTTTTAATCTAGTCACACTCACTACAATTTAATGGGCCTACATTGGCAAGGCTGCTGATGTCATTCACTGTGAAATACACCTTTGGGAAAGGTGTAGCCCAGCAATCTCCATGGTGTGTCCTATAACTGCGTACTGCTGTAGTGTGATAAACTAGTTAGGGAAGAGTTCTAATCCCAGGACATGGCAACTGTGTGTGTGTTTCTCTGTCTGTGTAAAGAGCAATGGTTTTTAGTCTAGTCACAGTCACCACAATTCAACTGCCCTACTTTGACAAGGCTGCTGATGTCATTCACTATGAAATACACCTTTTGGAAAGCTGTAGCCTAGCAATCTCCATGGTGTTTCCTATAACTGCATACTGCTGTAGTGTGATAAACTAGTTAGGTAGGAGTTCTAATCCCTTACATGGCAACTCTGTGTGTGTCTATGTCTGTGTAGAGAATAATGCTTTTTAGTCTAGTCACACTCACTACAATTCAACTGCCCTTCCCTGGCAAGGCTGCTGATGTCAGTCACTGTGAAATACACCTTTGGGGAAACAGTACTCCAATAATCCTTGTGGTGCTTCCTATAACAGCTTCATGCTGTAGTGTGATATAGAGCCCTGGTAGGGGTTCTATCCCCACACATGGCAATTGTGGATGTTTTGTGTGTGTTTCTATGTCTGTGTAGGGAGCAATACATTTAGGCTAGCCACACTAACTACAATTCAAATGCCCTACTTTGGCAATCCTGCTGATGTCAGTCACTGTGAAATACTCCTTTGGGGAAGGAGTACTCCAGTAATCCCCGTGGTTCATCCTATAACAGCTTCATGCTGAAGTGTGATATTGAACTCTGGTAGGGGTTCTACTGAAGTGTGATATAAAACTCTAATAGGGGTTTTATTTCCATACATGGCAGTTATGGATGTTGTGTGTGTGTTTCTATGTATGTGTAGGGAGCAATGCATTTTAGGCTAGTCACACTCACTACAATTCAAATACCCTACTTTGGCAATCTTGCTGATGTCAGTCACTGTGAAATACACCTTTGAGGAAGGAGTACTCCAGTAATCCCTGTGGTGTGTACTATAACAACTTCATGTTGTAGTGTGATATATAACCCTGGTAGGGGTTCTATCCCCACACTTGGCTGTTCTGTATGTTTTGTGTGTGTTTCTATGTCTGTGTAGGGAGCAATGCATTTTAAGCTAATCACACTCGCTACAATTCAAATGCTCTACTTTGGCAATCTTGCTGATGTCAGTCACTGTGAAATCCACTTTTGGGGAAGGAGTACTCTAGTAATCTCAGTGGGTGTGTCCTATAACTGCGTAGTGTAATAAACTAGCTAGGGAGGAGTTCTAATCCCATACATGACAGGTGTGTGTGTGTGTGTGTGTGTGTGTGTGTGTGTGTGTGTGTGTGTGTGTGTGTGTGTGTCTGTGCTTGTAATTCATATCATGTGTGGAGGTGGTTGTGAGTGTGTAACAACTTGACTCAATGTGGAGCGGATTTTGCAAAATTCTTATATCGTGGCCCTAGCATATATCACAATGTCCACCATACAGGGATAACAGGTGTGAAATAGCTGAGTGGCTGGGGTGCAAATCAATACCCCTAATGTGACATCAAGGCCAGATGAACAAAGTTAGCAACCCTAGAATTACCCAGAGAACACTATCAACCCATGTCTCACACACACACACATACACACACACACACACACACACACACACACACACACACACACACACACACACACACACACACACACTCTTGCCTAGGCCACAGCCACTATGTTGGTAGTACCCTGCATATTGCCCACTGATAGTAACCATGGTGTGATTGCAGTGGGCTACTGAGGGCATGGCACCCTGCCCATTAGTCCAATAGGCACATACATGCTGATAGTGCACCTTCCTCATGTTCCCCACTGTACACCTGCAACACATGTGTTGCCATCAAATGTGACCCACAAAGGACATACCATTCCTGAAAATTCTGCCCTGTATGGACAGATGCCACTGACACCAGGGAATACCAGTATCATGCTATCAATCTAGATGCAGGGTAAACCTGCTGTCCATTAACAGTTCCTGCCACATGAGGCCAGGACTGCCACATCTGATGATAACAATCTGTGTACACAGCATGGGCCTGACAACCCAGGTAAAGTTCCACATGTCACTGTACATGCATGTGGGAGGTGTCCACATCCCAGACACCATCCATGTCATGGACTAAGGAAAACATACATGGCAAGCAATGCACAGTATTGGCCACACACAATAGTCACCCAGGTGACTGGATGGTGAATACAATACCCACCTGTGTGGGCAAATCCATAAACTACACCCCTGAGCCACAATGCAGACCATTGTCATGTGACCTGATGCCAAGTTATATCCATCACCTAGCCTTGTATAGCCATCTGGCACAGTCGACCACTACACACCTGTGAAGCAATGCACCCATGCATATCAGTACTGCCACCGTGTGTGTGTGTGTGTGTGTGTGTGTGTGTGTGTGCTGTAGGATGCGTATGGTCACATTCTCACTAACTACAACCCCCATTGGCATTCTGAAGCATACTGTCTGATGTCAGACACCTCCACATACCCTTTGCCCATATAACCTCTGTATGATCCCTGTGGTGCATGTGATACCTGCACAGTAGTGTGTTGTGGCAATCTCACTAGTGATGAGTTGTATTCCTGCCCTGCCAAGTGTGTCAAGGGTGTGGCTGTGTTGATGCTGGCACCTGTTCATGTGGACATGCACGTATACTACACCTACTGTATAGCTACCATATCTTTGTTAAAGATGTCACTCACCATCACATATATGTTTTGAAGTTTCCTCAACATTGTGGTGCATCCAATAACTGCATAGAAATGTGATAGCACTACACAGTTGTCAGGGGTTTGATACCTTGTGCTGGTAGGTTTGTGATACAAACATGCTTAAGTTTTACTCTCCCACCCTTCCCTGACTTTTCCTTGCCTCTGTCTGCCTCTCTCACTCCCTGTCTGGTGGATGTGTAGACCTACACCTGCTTTGCTTAGGCAGTAGCATGTGTATTTTAAGTGATGCTCATGATCAGCTGATGGCCTATGCATGAATTGCAGCCCTTGTCTAGCTGATTGCATGTGGAACAGCTGTGGTAACATTCCCATAGCCAGTTGCATGGAAACACACTCCAATATTTAGGAACTTCATGTTGGTGTTGGGCCTTTTTATTCACTGTGAGCAGGAACTCAATCTATTGTTTGGCAAACAGCATCTCAGATGGATTGGGGATTTACCTCCAACAACATACACTGTGGAAACAGGGCAACACACAGGAGGGGGGTGTGCTTGACCTGACTATAGACAGTAAGTGCTGCTATACTGCATTTGGAGTAATGTTGGTTTAACAGGGTGTGTGTGGATATGGCTGTACTACATGTTTTAATACCTGCCATCTCAGTGCTATGTTTATGAGGAAACCCCCATCTGTAGGGTCATCTGCAGACTGGCCAGTGTGTGGTGCCTTTTATTTCATGTGTTACCCACAGAGCACCTGTGGACTGCAGAAGGTAGTGTGAGGATGGCAGTCTGCAGATGTTGAAAGCCGTGAGAGTTACTGACTTCATATCCCTCATAGTGCATATATTGCAACAATCCTTGTTACAACAGTAAATGTATGAGGTTATCACAGCAACATGTCAATAGTGGCCCTGTGTATGTGCCTCCAGCCACAACTCTGTCAACCTTCATCTGGAGACTGGGCAGTGTGTGGTGTCTTTTGTTTCATGTGTTACCCGCAGAGCACCAATCTGTGAAATGCAGAAGGTAGTGTGAGGATTGCAGTCTGTAGATGGTGAAAACCGTGAGAGTTACTGACTTCATATCCCTCATAGAACATATATTGCAACAAACCCTGTTACAACAGTAAATGTATGAGGTTATCTCAGCAACATGTCAATATTGGCCCTGTGCATGTGCCTCCAGCTACAACTCTGTCAACTTTTGTACATGTCATGCAGTAAGAGGTGCATATGTGCTGTACACCATAATATTTATTTATTTATTTTGTTTTATTTTTACATTTGCTGACCGGGCTAGTCTAACTGGATATATGTCCATTTTCAGTAGAGGCCCGGGGAGAAAAGCTCCAAGCATTAACAGTGACAAGTTTACAATATATAAAAAAAAAACACTTAAAATCACAGTACAGAGGCAACATTGGTCTAAAGAAAAAGACACTTAAAATCACAGTACAGAGGGAACATAGGTCAAAAGAAAAATTATACTAAACACAATAATAATATTGAGAAAGATGCAAAGGAGGGAAGAGCCTTTTATATTATCCTTTTTTTTTTTATGCTTTAAGAAAAGGAAATTTTTTGTTTTAAAAGAAACAAAGGGGGGGCTAAAATGGGAGGCTGGATATAGTGGAGAACTATAGAGTGGACAGGACCTCCTACAGCAGATTGTTGAGCTGTGCTGGCCAAGCCTGACACACCAAACTGACAGAGGGGAACCCATCCACTGGATACCAAGGTATGTGTAGGCCTTAGAATACTAGCCACAGGTACCTCCCAAAGCTCAACTGGGATATTATGGGATCTCTGGCCAGGCATCAAAGCATCCAGAGTATTCCACCAGTCTCCTGGATGCTGGCATGTCAAGCACATGCCTGTGAGCATCGTGATATTTCCTCAACACCCGCGGAGGTGTTGGCTAGCAATATGCATCTCTTCCACCAAATACAGCAGAATACCCTGAGGTAGTGGGTGCTATAGACTGCACGCATTGTGGTGACCACATGGGGTAGGGTCTACATTAACCGCAGATAGGGCTTCCCTCCATCAACTGCCAGGTTTTGTGAGATGCCCATGGCATTATAATGAATGTGTGCTGGCTGCAGCAGGAAGCTATCATGATTCCTACATCTGGCATCTGACACAGCTATACCAGAGATCTGCCAATGGGGACATCTCTTTACGGTCACCTAGTGTGGGAAGCTGGTTATGCACTGGAGCCACGGCTGATGACAACCCATCAGAAATGCACACACACACCCAAAAAGAACACCATAATGAGGCACCACGCATACAGACCAGACGTATAATAGAGCTTGTGTTTGGGATCCTCAATTCATGGTTCCAGTGCTCTGACACATTCGGTGGAGCCTTGCAGTACTCACCAGCTACATGTACCTTCAGATTGGTTGGTGGTATGTGCCATGCTACACAATATGATCCTGTGGAAACATCTGCAGCAGGAACAACAGCATGGGCAGGGCCATATAGCCCTCACCAGTGCCAAGGCCTGCACAGGCATAGAGTGACTCAGAGGAGGAACAACCTGAGCCTGCCCCAGTAGGGCAGATGGATAGGCGTAGCCCAGTATGCCTCTGGCCTTGGCAAAGAGGCAAGGAACACATAGCACATGCACTGGACACAGTAAGTGAAGACCAGGGAATGACACCTCTCCACTCACACACATACAGTAAAAAGGGATGCCAAAACATGACACTACCTGTGCTCAACCATGTATACAGAGTGTACTATGTACATCTGACATAGGCAGCCCTCCAGCACAATCCTCAGTACTGCAACACCCACAAGTTGTCAAGCCAACCTACCAATTGCTGAATGGGTAGAATGCATCATTACCTGTATCTGCTGGTATGGATGTGAGCATGCAAGGGTATTGGTGGGTGAATGGTATGCCAGCAGATAGTAGACACCCATAGTGGCACTCCAATGATTATCTGTAAAAAATACTGGAGTCACCATAGTAGTAGCCACATATCTACAGGGCTTACAAAACTCACTGCAGTGATGCTGGGCATCATGTGTGTCCATATGACTCATACATTGGGGCCAGTTGTGGATGTTCACATGCCTTAATAACAGTGTCAGCCAGCAGGACAGGGTGCAGACAAACACAAATAGAGGCTGTAAAGTATAGCCTCTGAATGATGCCTATGGGTAAATCCTCCCACCCAGGCCTGGCACAGCAGACAGACTACAGCAGGTCAGGCGAAAGTGGGATGTTAGTTCTGAAGGCTGTGGAAGTCAAGACACTAATATGTAGGTCAACCAAAGCTAAGAGACCTGTAGTACACTGATATGCCTATAATCAGCATGATAGGTTAGGACTACAGAATGAAATTGAGTACCTGGACATACCAGTACAGCTCATAACAAATGCGCTGTATAAGTGCCAGGTGTGCCCCCCATCCTATGGCAGACATGTAGAGACAGTCAGGTGTGCCCCCAATCATACAATGTGAGAAATGTGTGAAACAGTTAGGGTTTTGTCCCCCATTCCTGTGTAGAAATGTAGTAACAGTCAAGTGTGCCCCCAATCCTGTGTGGTAGAATGTAGTAACAGTCAGGTGTGCCACCCCAATCCTGTGTAGAAAATGTAGTAACAGTCAAGTGTGCCTCCCCCACTCCTAACTGCGTAGACATGTAGAAATAGTCAGGTGTGTGCCTCCCCAATCCTGTGTAGAAATGTAGTAACATGTATGTGTAGGTATAGCATAACAGTGGAGCAATAGATGCCTGAGAGGTGGCCAAGGTAGCAGGATAGGTTGTGACGGCATGTTGCACAATATGCAGGTCTGTGTGTTAGGTTGGTGTGTGTTTATATTGTGTGAGACTTGTCAGTAGGTATGCATGTTGAGGCAAGAGCTGGTGGCTTTTATTGCCTACTACTGCTGATGACAGGGACATGCCTCACAACTGCAGTGCAAAGACAATTCCTCACCAGTATAACACATTTTAGCAGTAAGCCATTCTTAAATGTATGGTGGTAATATGTGTCACCATCTGAAAGACTGACATGGTATGGCTGTTGGCTAGATATACAAGCAGTACACAGGTGGGAGGTACCCCCAGACACAGAATATATTGTGTCACTGTGAAATGGAGACAACCTTGGAATTGTACATACAGGTATGCATCAGATTAACTGGTCCTATAACAAGGGATACTGGTGATGTCTGGCTCTGAACACTTCCAGATCACAAAGAAGGTAGGACTGATGTATTGTGAAAGAGCTGATGTACCTGCACATGCCAGCATATCTGGAATGCTCCCATGCATATATATGCCAAGCCGTGTCAGATGCAAGTAGTGTCCATAGCAATACATGCACCCAGATCACACAAACACCACTCCACATGTACCTCCTCTGGTCCCATCATCCCTGCTGTGGAGAATGGGTACAATATGATCTCACCTGTATAATGGCAATAGTGGAAGAATGCAGCATGCAAGTGCAGGTGTCCCATGCAGGTGTGTGTTCCATAGGAATCTAGGATTTGAAGAAATCTGCTATTCTGAAGTAGGTCACTGCTTCATCAAGTTCAAGATAAGGTCATAGGTGACCAGTCAAGCAAGCTTGTAGTTCAATTAGGAAGCTGCTGTATAAATTCAAATTTTTTAGAACGGGCGGTTTTGAACATTATGAGTCGCTGGGATATGGACTTGTCTGTTCATAATGTAGGTAAGCATATGGTCACTGATATACGTCAAGGAAGGGTTCCTGGTGTATAGGTTTCAGGGTGGACTATTAATAAGGATCCAGATCAAGTATGGTTTCCTTACTGCTAGGTTTGTGGATTCTAGTTGAGTGAAGTTATTATTTGAGAGAATCCAAAGAGATTTGTAAGTGATTGGGGTAGGGTTAGGAGCTGCACGTAGACAAGTCAATGTAAAAGTTGCCGAGTACAATGGTCTCCTGGGGTAGTTGGGTAGAGAGATAACTAAGTAAGTTTTCAAGAGTACTGGTATTATTACCAGGTGGGAGATACATGCAAATTAGATAGATAGATTTGGAGTTGTTGATTTGGAGTTTAGCAGTCAGGGTTTCAGACTTTGTATCTAGTGATGGGAGCACATTAAAGGGGGGTATTTGTAGATTAGATTTATAGAGAATGGCTATGCTTCCACCTTTTTTGGTTTTACGGTCACATCTGATGATATTATAGCCAGGAGGGGTTATTTCCTGGTCCAGAGTGGAAGGTTTTAGCCATGTCTCTGTAAGGCAGAGAATGTCAAATGAGTGCACTTCAAGGAGTGCATGCAGATGGGAAATTTTATTATTTATACTTTGAATGTTAAGGTGAGCTATAAGGAGGGAATTAGGTGGTTTAGTTAATGTAGGGATCACAGGCAATGTTAAATTGTTCTAGGTGATTGGCAGGCTGGTTAGTACTGGGGCCAGGGTTTGGATGGATATCACCGCCTAGGAGAGGGTGTTGTTGTGGAGTGTACCAGAAATTTAAGGATTTTGTGGAAATTGTTAAAATTCTTTTTGATAGTGATGTAAGTAACATGGGTTGCTCTGTGATATTTTTTGGTAGTATATAGTTATGAGGTATAGGTTATGTTACTGTGGCTAAGGGTAATAGATGAAAAAGAAGATGGTAAAGTTTGCTGGAGGTGTTGGTTTGTTCAGGAAGAGGAAAGATTTTCTAAGAAGGTTAGTGAAGTAAGGTATTGTAAGAGAGGATATTGTGGTAGTTAAGAGTAGTATGTTTGTGTAAATAGTTTTGTGGATGGGGCCATTATAGCAAGTAGAAATGAGGTAGGAGTAGTTTGTAAGGAGTAGATGAAGCAGAAAAACAGCAAGTGCTGAAAGAGATTGGAGTAGGGTTAAATTACATGCAAATATAGTAAAGTAGTAGAGATTGTATAGGGAGTTAATTTGAGACGTAGCCAGTGTATTAAATGGTGATGAGTGGTGAATAAGTAGCCAAACGAGAGTTACTTAATACAAATGAGGAGAGATGTATACAGCGGAGTGGCTTAGTGATGAGGAGGATAGTGATAGGGATGGTAGAAAGGGGGAGTGGTTAGTGTAGTATGAGTTTAGGACCACTGGGGGTGGGTGGGAATTGGGGTAGGGTAGGGGAGCTGGAGTTGAGTATCAGGGCCAGGTTGCTTCCCTTAACTGACAGACAGGTTAGAACTGGTAAAGAAAGAAATTCCAGAGACAATCAGTGAGCAGCAGAGTCTTGAGGAGCCCTTGGAAGATCCAGGAGAGTAGGGTAAGATAGCTCAGCTGTATAGATGTTACGGGATAGTCAAGAGGAAATAAGAGGACAGTAGATAAGCAGCAAGGGACAACCTTAGGAGCAGTCTAGTACAGCAGCAAGGTAGTGTAGTCTGGAATCCAATACAGGGGAGTAGGGAAAATAGATGACCACTGGGCCACAGGCTTTAGAGATTAGGGTGCCACCTAGTGGCCATAGGTGCTAAAACAGCAAAGCCCTCATGGTATACAGATAGCAAGAACAGAATGCTCAAGTAATGGATCCTAAGGAGGTGGTAGAATGATTACCTGTCAGGTAAGGAGGTGTTTGGCTGCTGGGTACTCTGCTACTCAGTGCGGCGTGATTACATACACCAGTAGGTTATAGAGAAATGCAGTTTAACAATAGGTTTGGAGGGTAAAACCCATTGCTCCCTAATTCCTTTTTTGGCAATGGTGGAGTTTTAAAATAGGACAGGCTTCTTTAGGATGCAGATGAACTGGCTGAGTCTAAGAGATAGGGGTCTTATTGTAGCTTGGTAGGAAAGGATTCCCAAGTCTCTATGCAGGAATGGAGGTTGAAAGTTCCTTAATTTCTTTTGGTAACAGGGAGTTTAAAATAGGACAGTAGGCTTCCTTAGGATGCAGATGAGCTGGCTGAGTCTAAGAGTAGGGGGTCCTTATTTAGCAGGTAGGAAAGGATTCCCAAGTCTCTATGCAGGAATGGAGGCTGAAAGGGAGAACTTAAACCCTCCAGGGCCAGGAACACACAGCAGCCAGGGCAGATGTAGGAGTCTAAAGATGGTGCCATGCTGGGCTACCCCACTATATGCTATTTGGTGACATCATATCTGATAAAAAGCCAGTGAGATATCAGACTGCTACACATGTTATGTATAGTAGGGTTATATTTGATGACATAACCTGGACATTCTGTGGTTGTGTGTACAGTACTGATGTTTGTGTACTTATGGTGAATGTCAACAGTGTGTGCATAGTTAATATGCACTTTGGCCTGTGTACAGACTGTGATAGATGTCATTGTTCTTGGTCCTGTTCTATCTGATGTTACATGCTGCTCCACTGTATGTTACCCTATCAGCTTACATATTTGTCGGGCCATACACACACATGTCCCATACCACAGACAGGCATCGAACCACACTCTGTATCGGCCTAGTATATGTATGGTTAGTGTGTGAGTGGTACATATGAGGATGGTGTTGAACAGATAGTCAATATACTGTAATATTACACTAGCTTACCATATGTGGCTGTGGCTGTGTTCACATTGGTTGTGGTTATGCACTTTCACACAGATGTGTCATACTCTGTGCTGTGACATGCCTGTAGAGCCTGCTATATATGCAGGTACATGTGCATTCCCCCATAGGAAATGTAGGTCAGTGTTGAGCCAGCCTGCCTGTAGCCTGCACAGTGCCTTGCTACATGCCTAGCAGCTTAGTGTACTTACCCAGTGAGATATCATGTCCAGATACTTGCCAGATGTACTACTGCTTAACAGTCATGCATGTCAGACAAAGCAGTGGGATGCTGTACAGATGCATGTCAATATCTAGTGGGTAGTATGTGGTCATGACACCTCTATACCAGTGGTTATTATGGGTCAGGACAGATGGGTGTGTGAATGCATAACCTATGGGTGCAAATGTATACCAGTCATCACATGTTATACCCATCTACATGGCTGTTAACATCCATATTGTCAGGCTTGGTCCACATGTCTTACACTAAGGGGTTCTGTGTACACCTCTGGACTGTCCAGAGTGTGTCAGAATGTCCACATATATTGTCCAATATCTCTGCTGTAGTCCGCAGGAGCATTACATGCTAGCAGTGGTACAGTACTATGATGTCCTTAGGATGTCTGTCAGTAACCAGCAGGGCACAAGTTATAATCAGATGTGACCTCCCACACACACCATGTCTGTGAAGACAATCCCTATTACAGTAACTATAGTCTACAAATATACCTGTTATACAAACCCGACATCCCCTTGCACTAGAAGTTGGGACTATAGGGCTGAGGTAGGGCTACACTCCATGTTCAGGTCATATGGTGAAAATATATGTATATATAATTATCCAGATATCTATATAGATATATACACATATACATATCGACATATATAGATGGATGTGTATATGTACATAGATATACGTATAAACACCCAGATATATACATATACAGAGCAATATATGTCTTTACATATACAGATAGAGATACATATGCACATATACGTATGGATATCTACATATATATTGACAGTAGTAGGTATATCAGAATAGATATGTATGCACATATAGTTATAAATATCTACATATATACCAACATAACTAGGCATATCAGTAAACATAGGATGTGCATACATATATAGCTCTCTCTCTCTATATATATATATATATATATATATATATATATATATATATATATATATATATAAATGTAAATCTATATATACATATATGTATATATACATATATATATCTATATATATGTATCTATATATATATGTATATATATATATATATATATATATATATATATATATATACTATACATGACCATATATATGTAGCACTATACAGATGTGTATACAGACATATGTATGAGTATACATGTGTATGTACATGTAGACATATATAGATCTATTATAAGTATACAACCATATTCCTGTCATTTGTAAACCTCACGGTTGTGTATACCCTTCCAGATGTATTTCACTGTATGTATCTGCTATGTGTTCAGTAGGATAAAACAACATATGTGATGCAACAGTCATATTAATAACAAGACTACACAATTTAGGAACTAAAGGCAATTGTTCAATACTACTCAATATGTGTATTGACAGCTATATTGGTAAAACAAGAGCTGTCTTCACAGTGGTCATGGTGTAGTGTTTATGTGCTGTTACTGCACTATACATGGTCCTGGGTTCAAGACCTGCAAGGGCTGTTTATTTTATTGCTGGACAGAACAAGGGCTGTTAGATACAGAGTGGTTAAGGCAGTTTTGAGCAGCTTTAAGTGGTTTGTGTGGGTTTGCGTGAAGCTAAGCAGTGCTGAGCTATGGGTAAATGTACGGGCGCTTACACATTGTAGGCATCGCTTACAGTGCGCAAATCAGCTCAGCTGTTATATTGCAGCAATGTTGATTCTTGCTAAGCATGGCTTAGCGCTGATAACCAGGTCACACCATCCAGTCTTATAAGTGTATGTAATGCCATGTACAATACATGCCCCTATGTGCTGTCATTACAGTAGCAAGGGGTGTGAGTTTCATGTGTGGGACACAGACATATATGAGGCCTGTACAGCACTGTTATCCATGTGAATGTGTTACATATGGGTGCAATAGCCCAGGGTACGTGCTGTCACACTGGCATGTAGTGTACCATGGCAGTACTACTGTTTATAGTGCTAACCCAGGCAAGACCAGATAAATGTAGTACTGACAGCAGGCACACCTGCAGGCATAGCAGGACATCGAGGCCTCCCTGTTGTATCCCTGGTGTGTGAGCTATGCCACAGTATATACCACTTACTGGGTAATGATCCATCATGTGGAATGTGACTGTAGACTACCATCTGTAGAGCACATGTTAGTGAGGACTTCTGACATATAGTTATGGCATACATATTGTTGTCAGACATCTATCTATGAACACACTCATGCTACTGCATAGCTACTTGCCAAGCTGATGACTGTCAGTCCCTGTACAGATGAGCAGATGGCGGGTATCCAGCTGGGATATGTACAGGCAACCTAAGCTTGAATTACACTGACATGTCTGCCCAGCTGTGTAAGAAGTGGCACATATAGGAGATGGCATGACATGTGACGGGTACCTCCACTACACTACTACAGTTAACCGAACATGCTTGGGTACAGGTCTCCATCACAGTCACTAACCATGTGTTGTAATGCATGTTGCATACACGCTATCCTGATCACTTGATCACATCACTGGCCATGTGCAGGAGGCATTAATTACACCACAGCAAGCTCAACCACAGTGTAGGCAAGGAAGGCAACAGCCTGCATTGGTTTTCCTTTTTTGTGTGTTCATGTGCAGGAGGCATCTGGAGGATTGGCTGATGCATGTCATTCTCACCCAGAGGGTCACCACAGTAGTGTCTGTTGATAGATTATCTGCTGCTACCTGGAAGGTAGCAGGATACCACTGTACACACAACCCCTACACACCCCATCTCCCCTTGGACAATAGCTAGGTACATGGCTATGACCACCTGCAGTGATGCACCCCTGTACCGACACATGTGTACGTGTACATGACTGAGAGCAGCAGTGTCTGGGTGTTAGCACACCTGTACTTGGGAATTCCATGAGGGCATTCACAACCAATGCAACACCCATTGCCATAGTCAGCTGTGGCTGCTGCTGTATGGGACATTACATGTACCCTTTAAGCTCCCATACCAGCTACTTGAGCCTTGGTGAAAAGTACCAGCACAACAGTGTTTTACAAATGGGTTGATAGGCTAGGATACCCATTGAGTTCTGGCATGTGTGTGTAGTTGTGCGTGTCTGTATGTCTGTAGGATACAGCATTCTGAGGCCATATACTCCTATTACAATACCCATTGTCACACAGTAGTACAGATAGTGTTGTTGTTGCCCATAGGTGAGGCATGACAATGCAACACCCTACTACGCGTGTAACATGTGCAGTAGATGCATATCCCTGTAGTACCACTGTTGGGGTATACTATGGGTTGTATCGCAGGTGCGGCCAATGTGTGATGGTGGGTATGGCAGAGTGTCATCATGGGTTTCAGGGAGTACAATATCCACTGGGGGATGTGGGTGCTGTGTACACTGTCATTACACCAAGGTACACCTGGTATATGTCCCATGTACCACTTTATAGTTACCACTGTCACCATTAACCAGACAGGTAACTGATACCACAATCCAAGCCAGTTATGCATGTGCTGTGTGCAGCCTACCTGTAACACAGTGGACACATGGTCAGGTTAGTTAGCAGCGATAGGCCCTGATATCTCGGATGTGTGTCTGGCTGTTATGTGTCTGTTAATGTGTATATGATGGTATGTCACACTACATATTGTCCATATACACTCATTACATCCCCCATTATCATACTGTACATGTCTGGGGTTGTTCTGTATGAAACATGTAACCTGGGACACACCTCACCCTAAACACTGTGCGATGTGTGCAATGTAAGCCACACACTTCAGAATCACTACATAGCTAGGTTGGGGTCTAGTCCCAGTGTTGCCAAGTAACAGTGTGCATGTATGTGGATGGGTCTACATCTGGTTACAGTGTATACACACCTCAGTGGGTCACCTGTTCATGTGGCACAGGCAATAACCATTTTAGTAACCTGTGACATGTGTTCAACTGTACCCTAGATATGCCACAGTCATGGTGTCATCACAGTGACATACCCCATTGTGGAATATGACTACAGACCATCCTTGTGCTGACACATGTACAAATGGATAACATTATAGGGACTGCAATCAGCCATTGTTACTAACAGCTATAATGCACCATTGCTGGATGGCTACACTACGTGCCATTTATGCATTACACTTTACTCCTTACAACATGTTACACTGCAGTACTGTGGTACACTGTAGTACAGTCACCGTGTGCATCAGAACCATATCAACCTGTCCTTGCATTGATGGTACGGATGACAGGGATGTGGCACAGGTATCATCATATGCACAGGACATCCTTGTGCTGACACATGTATACCTACAACACAAATGGATAACAATATAGAGACCACAACCAACCAGTGTTACTAACAGCTATTAGGCATCATTGCTGGATGGCTACACTACCTGCCATATATGCATTACATTCTACTCCATACACCATGTTACATTGCAGTACTGTGGTACACTGTAGTACAGTCACTTTGTGCATCAGAACCATATCAGCCTGTCCCTGCATTGATGGTATGGATGACAGGGATGTGGCACAGGTGTCATCATATGCACAGTGTGTGATGTTGGTTTGCCATAGCCCGTGGGTGGGCCATACATTTGACACCATGTGTGTGGGTGAGGGGTGTACTGTGGTGAGTTGGACATGGTGATGTGGAGTGTGTAGGTATGGGGTTGCCCTAGGTGTGTTTGCATAGTGTGTGGGTATGCATACACACAGTTCTGCCATGTGGCTGCCCTACACAGGTGTTTATGGACAGCTGCAGACCATACCTGGCAGGGTGTGCAGTTCACTGCCTTCGGCCACGGACACATGGACTGTGCCTGCCAGGGGTTCCATGGGCACATCCAGGTACAGGCCTCGATGTGCTACTGTCTCCTGCTGATGACAAATGTCCATTCATACCAGGTCCCTCCTGGGACTGGCCAGGACCATGTGCACATGGCCTGCTGTGGTGTGGTGTGGACAGCACACCCCCCCTGCACTAATGGGGCTTCTACTGCCATTACGGGAGCCCCTTGGTGTCCTAGCACATCCACATTGACTGCCAGCTGTTGGTGTAGCTGGCCCAGGTCCACAGGCTGTTGCCGCATCCCCACCACATGTTGAAGCATGGACACACCAAGGCCGATGAGGGCCATCATCTCACCATGCCATCTATCCATGAGCTCAGTATAAGCACGGATGGCACCAGACAGTTCACGGAGGTTGTTGCTTACAGATGCAAGAGCAGCCCTCTGCAGCATCAGGCCCTGTCTGGTGTAACATTCCATATGTGCCTGCGCCGCCATGACAGCTTGAAACATCCACCTGCTGGTACCAGCTATGTCACCTATGCCAGGAGCATGATGTCCAGCAGCCCTACCATGAGCACCCTGGGACATTTTCCTATCTGGTGCCCTGCCAGACATCCAGCTGCAACTGGACACAATAGGCATTTTTACCACACTTTCCTGTGCACTGCCACCAAATGCCAGCTGTCCCTTCCTATGGCCACTGGTGATGTGGTATGTATAGGCACTGAAACTGTATATGGGGTTGGGGTGGCTAAAAGAGGGATGTCAAATGTTAGCGCAGTGTCGACCCCTGACATCTCCACTTGTGCCTTAACAGTACTATCATCATCTTCGGTGTTTGTATGGACACCAACATCAGATGGCATGCAGGAGGGACCCTGACCCACCTCGTCACCTGTGGGGAAAACAATACGACTTTTAAAACCTGTACAGCATTGCCCAACTGCATAAAACACACACACACACACACACACACACACACACGCACACACGCACACACGCACACACGCACACACACACACATGTCCATAATACCTACCTGTTCATGGCTTTACCGACAGTAACATGTATATGTCCATGTTGTACCCCATCTTGCATCACACTTGTTAACATACACACATTGATACCACTTCTTTACATATCAGTCCTCTAAATGCCTACACAAGCAGTCACACCACAAGACCTGTTACTACATTACCTGCCTGACCTGTGTGTAATGGTTTTACATGGCCTCACTGCTATCATTCGGTATGCACCCTCTGTATGTCCAGACATCATGAGCATGGCCCCTATATGTATGGGCTACTATGTTCTATCCATAATATCATGTGCTGGTGTGGCATGTGTATGCAATGCTCAGTACATGCCAGATATGCTGCTCATTCAGCCTATCATGTGACAACTGCAATATATGGCTACACTCCCTGGTGTCGACTAGTACTTCCCCAATGCATCTGTAGTGTTGCATACGTGGGTTGACGGTAACCTCCCTGCTGAATGCAATATTAATGGTGTATCTGGTGTCTACCTTCCCTCTCAATGCCTGTTCCATACTGCAGACCATATTATACTATCAGCTGTCCTGTGATTACACACATGACAGGTATTCCTGGTGTGTAATGAGGCAGTCCATGCCCATGTACTGCATGGTCCCAAAGGGAGGTACAGCTGTATGAACACCCCACAATCTCACATGTGCATACATGGCCACCCACACAACACACACATGCACACACACATCCTACATGCATCACGCTCCCTCAACTTCACCAGAGTGACCCTACAGAAAAAACAAAAACCTCCCAAAGGGAGGTACAGCTGTATGAACACCCCACAATCTCACATGTGCATACATGGCCACCCACACAACACACACATGCACACACAAATCCTACATGCATCACGCTCCCTCAACTTCACCAGAGTGACCCTACAGAAAAACGAATTAAGCACCAGGATGCACACACACTCACGCACACACACACACACACACACACACACACACACACACACACACACACACACACACACACACGCACACACATGCACACACATGCACACACAAGCACACACACACACACACACACACACACACACACACACACACACACACACACACACACACAGGTGAGGTTGCACAATGATAGTACACACAGTACTGCTATTACCCATCTGTCAACATGCAGAATATATGGTACAGAACAGCATACAAATCAGCTATGGTCAATCCATTCTAGCAACAGTATACATGTGTGTGATGCATGTGTTGTGTCACTAGGTGATGCCCCTTCCCCTGGATACCACTGCACCCATGTACACAGTATTGCTGTGCACCTGTTCTGCACCCTGCCATGTACTTTGCACCACACCTCACAGGTGTACAACCCATTGAGGAATGTGTAGTACTGTGTCAGTTATCAAAAAGAAAGTAGAAACGAACCAAGCGGAGACCAAAAATTGCACGGACTGTTTATTGTAGTAAGCGCTTTCGGTCGAGGTAATCCCCCAACCTTCATCAGACATACACAAAATGACAACCAAGATGCCTTCTTTAAATATATGCCTTAATTAGACTATACATTCTTGTTAATTGAATAATAGGTTGATTATGCTTAAATCATCAAACTATGTATATGCTGTGTAAGATGAATACATACAAGAAGGCTACAGTTTTTCCCCAAGACAAACAACATTATGAATATAAATGTTATACATATAAATAAATATTTGTATAAATACATATAAAATATGATTTAGCTATAGATTATTATAAAAATGTTGATTCGCAATAAAATCAAATAACATGATATTTAGTTTAAAATGTTGAATTGGTTGAAAATGATGGTTATTTATCAACCCTAAACAATAATGTTGTGTTTTACTACAACATTAATATTCATTTGTAATAAGATTTGAGCGCAATTTAACAACAATGCTACATCCAATCAGAGAGGGAGAGCACAGAGGAGGAGGAAGGGGAACCAACGGAGGAGATAATTAATATAGAAGACAGTGGCCCCAGTGTTCTAACTAGTCAGTCAGGAGATTTTAAGATCTACAATTATACAGTACTTACAGTGGAACAGAATGTTATTAATTTCTTTTATCTCGATCGAAGGTCT